>NC_092176.1:33642682-33815182 GCF_045791955.1 Oncorhynchus clarkii lewisi | reverse complement strand
AAATCTATGTTATTGAATTATTGCACCCACACTGCTCCTGCGCGCCTACGACCGTCTGCGTTGCCAAGAGCTAAAATAGAAATCAGTTCTATTTCTGACTCAGATCGCACTGCAAGTCCTGCCTCTCCCATCTCCTCATTAGTTTATAGAAGCAGGTACCCACGTGCCATCTCCTCATTCGTTATACCCACGTTGGTGACTGAGAGACGAACTAGGTCAGTGGCGGTAATGCACCTAATTTATGAAAGTTGCCAATCGCAATATAAAGTCAAGAGAAGAAAAGGCCTGGAAGGAAGAGAGATGACTAGAAACAATTCGGTTGACCATTTTATGTGTGGATGAATTGTCGGAATAGAGGTCCTTATACATTTCAGGTAAAATAACAACTCAATGTTTATATCCCAGGACAAATTAGCTAGCAAGTACAAGCTAACTAGCTAAATTTACAGAAATGTTTAATGCTTTTCGACCTGTCCCCAAATTAATATAATTGGTTCAGAGTTTGTTTTGATATTTTAACCTGTGTGTCGTGATCGCGTTTGGTTTAGGGGGACAAAATAAATGTATGCACATTGGCGCACGTGTGCAGCCGGTTTGGGTTCCGTGTTAGTCAGCTAGCTAACATAAATCACATTCCTCTTTATTTGATTCAAGTTGTTGAGTCGGCTAAATTAACTGCATTAGCTAATTATGTGAAATGTAAACTAAGTAGAAAAATATATATAATAAAATATATCTCTCTCTCTCACTCTCTGCTGCTTCTCCTTAATTTTTGAATCAATTTTCTTTCTCTCGCTTTGAACCAACTACTCATCACACTTTATGCACTGCAGTGTTGGCATGTGTGCGTGTCTGTGTGCATGTGTGCGTGTCTGTGTGCATGTGTGCGTGTCTGTGTGCATGTGTGCGTGTCTGTGTGCATGTGTGCGTGTCTGTGTGCATGTGTGCGTGTCTGTGTGCATGTGTGCGTGTCTGTGTGCATGTGTGCGTGTCTGTGTGCATGTGTCCGTGTCTGTGTGCATGTGTGCGTGTCTGTGTGCATGTGTGCGTGTATGCGTGTCTGTGTGCATGTGTGAGTGTCTGTGTGCATGTGTGCGTGGGTGAGTGTACTTGTACGTGTGTGTTCTCGTGTATGTGTGTGTGCTTGGATGTGTGTGTGTGCGTGTGTGTGTGTGTGTGTGCGTGTGTGTGTGCATGTGTGCGTGTATGCGTGTCTGTGTGCATGTGTGCGTGGGTGAGTGTACTTGTACGTGTGTGTTCTCGTGTATGTGTGCTTGGGTGTGTGTGTGTGTGTGCGTGTGTGTGTGTGTGTGTGTGTGTGTGTGTGTGTGTGTGTGCGCATGTACGTGTGTATGCATGTGTGTGTGTGTGTGAGTCATTGTGTCTGCCCGCCTGCCTGTCTGCCCTAGGGACATGACTCTGTCCTCACACAGCAGAAGACCCAGACAGCATGGTGACACTGGAAGGATGCTGATGTGATTTGTGGGTTAGTGTGTGTGTGTGTGTGTGTGTGTGTGTGTGTGTGTGTGTGTGTGTAAGAGACAGAGAGAGAGAGGTGGAGAGAGAGAGAGAGAGAGAGAGAGAGAGAGAGAGGGAGGGAGAAAGAGAGGGGGAGAGAGAGAGAGACAGAGAGAGGGGAAGAGAGGGGGAGAGAGTGACCGAGAGAGAGGGGGGGGGGGGGGGAGATCGGGGGAGAGAGAATAAAAAAGTGTTGTCAATATGTGTGTGTGTGTGCGTTTTGTGTGTCTGTGAGTATGTATTGTGTGTGTGTGTGTGTGTTGGATTGTCAGTGTAGTATGTGTGTGTGTGTGTGTGTGTGTGTGTGTGTGTGTTGGATTGTCAGTGTAGTATGTGTGTGTGTGTGTGTGTGTGTGTGTGTGTGTGTGTGTGTGTGTGTGTGTGTTGGATTGTCAGTGTAGTATGTGTGAGTGTGTGCGTAGAGACATAATACTTGTTGGAGGCTTGAGCACTGTATGGAGCTAGAGAGCTGAGGAGATATTTATCCTAGCTGGTATCTCCTCATGGTACTGTCATGGTATTGTGAGGAGATATTTATCCTAGCTGGTATCTCCTCATGGTATTGTTCATGGTATTGTGAGGAGATATTTATCCTAGCTGGTATCTCCTCATGGTTTTGTCATGGTATTGTGAGGAGATATTTATCCTAGCTGGTATCTCCTCATGGTACTGTCATGGTATTGTGAGGAGATATTTATCCTAGCTGGTATCTCCTCATGGTATTGTCATGGTATTGTGAGGAGATATTTCTCCTAGCTGGTATCTCCTCATGGTATTGTCATGGTATTGTGAGGAGATATTTCTCCTAGCTGTGCTGTCATGGTATTGTGAGGAGATATTTATCCTAGCTGGTATCTCCTCATGGTATTGTCATGGTATTATGAGGAGATATTTCTCCTAGCTGGTATCTCCTCATGGTATTGTCATGGTATTGTGAGGAGATATTTCTCCTAGCTGTGCTGTCATGGTATTGTGAGGAGATATTTATCCTAGCTGGTATCTCCTCATGGTTTTGTCATGGTATTGTGAGGAGATATTTTTCCTAGCTGTGCTGTCATGGTATTGTGATAGAGAGACTGTGAGAGGCCCTGTGTGTTACACCGCTGTGACAACGCTGCTGCCTGCCTGCCACATCCTGACTGATGTAACAAATCACTACAGGGATGGACTGAACTGTGTGTGCAGTCACAAATCACCCCCACTCAGGACCGGCTATGAAACACAGTCAAACTCTCTCAAACCCAGACGGAGAATTACAGTGAGGCAGAAAGCAGTCGAAGTGATATGTGCTTTCAGATAATACAGCAGTATTGTCTTGACTGATGTGAACACACACACACACACACACACACACACACACACACACACACACACACACACACACACACACACACACACACACACACACACACACACACACACACACACACACACACACACACACACACACACACACACGCCTGGCATTTATCTCACACATTACTGTCCTATAGAGCACTCCACAGTGAATTCATCACCATGCCATTCTAATGATCAGCCCTCTTAATAATTTAACTGCAAATGAGTGCCGAGCTACTCGTCAATAATTTATTAGCTGCATTGTATTCAACTACAGTTACAGCAGCAGCATAGAGCTCCTTCCTTTGTGTTAGAGAACAGAGGAGAGGACAGAGGAGAGAACAGATGAGAGAACAGAGGAGAAGAGAGGACAAAGGAGAGGACAGATGAGAGAACAGAGGAGAAGAGAGGACAGAGGAGAGTACAGAGGAGAGAACAGATGAGAGAACAGAGGAGAGGACAGAAGAGAGAACAGAGGAGAGGACAGAGGAGAAGAGAGGACAGAGGAGAGAACAGAGGAGAGGACACAGGAGATAATAAATGAGAGGACAGAGGAGAGAACAAAAGAGAGACCAGAGGAGAGAACAGAAGAGAGACCAGAGGAGAGAACAGAGGAGAGAACAGAGGAGAGGACAAAGGAGATAACAGAGGAGAGGACAGAGGAGAGAACAGAAGATAGACCAGAGCAGAGGAGAGATAGGCTACTAGAAAAGGTGTAAAATCTGATGAAATGGGGGGTTGTCGTGGGACCAGGTGGTTCTATTGAGTCAAATCTCTCTGTCTTGTCTTCTATTGAGTATAATCTCTCTGTTTTGTCTTCTATTGAGTAGAATCTCTCTGTCTTGTCTTCTATTGAGTATAATCTCTCTGTCTTGTCTTCTATTGAGTAGAATCTCTCTGTCTTGTCTTCAATTGAGTAGAATCTCTCTGTCTTGTCTTGTATTGAGTAGAATCTCTCGGTCTTGTCTTCAATTGAGTAGAATCTCTGTCTTATCTTCTATTGAGTAGAAAAAAAATCCAGAAAATCCCATTGTAGGATTTTTAATGAATTTATTTGCAAATTATGGTGGAAAATAAGTATTTGGTCAATAACAAAAGTTTATCTCAATACTTTGTTATATACCCTTTGTTGGCAATGACAGAGGTCATTTTCTGTAAGTCTTCACAAGGTTTTCACACGCTGTTGCTGGTATTTTGGCCCATTCCTCCATGCAGATCTCCTCTAGAGCAGTGATGTTTTGGGGCTGTTGCTGGGCAACAGAATGGAGGACAGAGTGGAGGACAGAGGAGCCTCTTAAAGAAGAAGTTACAGATCTGTGAAAGTCAGAAATCTTGCTTGTTTGTAGGTGACCAAATACTTATTTTCCACCATAATTTGCAAATAAATTCATTAAAAAATCTACAATGTGACTTTCTGGATTTTTTTTCACATTTTGTCTGTCATAGTTGAAGTGTACCTATGATGAAAATTACAGGCCTCTCTCATTTTTCTAAGTGGTAGAACTTGCACAATTGGTGGCTGACTAAATACTTTTTTGCCCCACTGTATATGCATGTTCTAGCATCTGGTCCTGAGAAATAGGCCGTTTACTTTGGAAACGTTATTTTTCCAAACATAAAAATAGTGCCCCCTAGCTTCAAGAGGTTCAGGAGCCTTTTGGACCAAGACTTGGCACACCGATTTCGATTGCCGTGGGGTAGCAAAGAGAACAGTCTATGACTTTGGTCTTTTAACTTTTTGGGGCCTTCCTCTGAGACTGCCTAGTATAGAAGTCCTGGATGGCAGCAAGCTTGGCCCCAGTGATGTCTGTAGCGCCTTACGGTCGGATGCCAAACAGTTGCCATACCAGGTGGTGATGCAACTGGTTAGGATGCTCTCAATGGTGCAGCTCTAGATCTTATTGAGGATCTGGGGACCCATGCCAAATATTTTCAGTCTCCTGAGGGGGAATAGGCGTTGTTGTGCCCTCTTCACAAATGTCTTGGTGTGTTTGGACACTGATAGTTTGTTGGTGATGAGGACATCAAGAAACTTGAAGCTCTCGACCCGCTCCACTACAGCCCTGTCAATGTGAATGGGGGCATGTTTGACCTTCCTTTCCCTGTAGTCCACAATCAGCTTTTTTGTCTTGATCACATTGAGGGAGAGGTTGTTATCCTGGCACCAAACTGTCAGGTCTCTGACCTCCTCCCTATAGGCTGTCTCATCACTGTCGGCGATCAGTCTTACCACCATTGTGTCGTCAGCAAACTTAATGATGGTGTTGGAGTTGTGTTTGGCCACGCAGTCGTCGGTGAACAGGGAGTACAGGAGGGGACTATGCACACACCCCTGAAGTGCCCCCGTGTTGAGAATCAATGTGGCAGATGTGTTGCTGCTAACCCTTACCACCCGGGGACAGCCCATCAGGAAGTCCAGGATCCAGTTGCAGTGGGAGGTGTTTAGTCCCAGGGTCCTTGGCTTTGTGATGAGCTTTGTGGGTACTATGGTGTTGAACGCTGAGCTGTAGTGAATGAACAGCATTCTCACATAGATGTTCATTTTGTCCAGGTGGGAAAGGACAGTGTGGAGTGCAATTGAGATTGCATCATCTGTGGATCTATTGGGAAGCATTTCATGGCTACAGAGTGAGTGATTGCTACGGGGCGGTAGTCATTTAGGCAGATTACCTTGGAGTTTTTGGGCATAGGGACTATGGTGGTCAGCTTGCAGCATGTAGGTATTACAGACTTGATTAGGGAGAGTTTGAAAATGTCAGTGAACACTTGTCCAAGCATGAACAGGTCCGCACATGTTTTGATTACACGTCCTGGTAATCCGTCTGGCCCAGCTGCCTTGTGAATGTTGACCTGTTTAAAGGTCCTACTCACATTGGCTATGGAGAGTGTATCACACAGTCATCCGGAACCGCTGGTGTTCTCATACATGCTTCCGTGTTGCTTGCATCGAAGTAGGCATAAAAGGCATTTAGCTCGTCTGGTAGGCTTGCGTCACTGGGCAGCTCGCGGGTGGGTTTACTTTTACAGTTTGCAAGCATTTCCGACGAGCGTCTAAGCCGGTGTAGTAGGATTCAATCTTAGTCCTGTATTGATGCTTTGCCTGTTTGATGGTTCGTCTGATTGAATAGCGGGATGTCTTATAAGCATCTGGATTAGTGTCCCACTCCTTGAACACTGCAACTCTAGTCTAGCTCATTGTGGATTTAGGCTGTAATCCATGGCTTCTGGTTGGGATATGCACGTACGGTCACTGCGGGGATGACGTCATTGATGCACTAATTGAGGAAACTGGTGACTGAGGTGGTATACAACTCAATGTCATCGGATGAATCATGGAACACATTCCAGTCTGTGCTAGCAAAACAGTACTGTAGCTTAGCATCTGCGTTATCTGACCACTTCCGATTATTGAGCGAGTCACTGCTTTACGAGTCACTGTTCACAAGGAACTAACTAGGCTGCTGAAAAGAGAGAGAAAGAAAGAAAGAAAGAAAGAAAGAAAGAAAAAGAGTGAGAGAAAGAAAGAGAGAGAGTGGGAGAAAAGAGCGAAACTAAACAGAGAGAGACAGAGAGAGAGTAGACTGCAGACAGTAGATGAGAGAGGGAAACAGTGGGTTCAGTTGTTCTTAGTTACAGGGTAAAGCAACAAAAGGTCCCAGAGGCAGAGCCTCCACTATTTTTTATTTATTTCACCTTTATTTAACCAGGTAGGCTAGTTGAGAACACCTTTATTTAACCAGGTAGGCTAGTTGAGAACACCTTTATTTAACCAGGTAGGCTAGTTGAGAACAAGTTCTCATTTGCAACTGCGACCTGGCCAAGATAAAGCATAGCAATTCGACACATACCACAACACAGAGCTACACATAGGATAAACAAAACATAGTCAATAGTACAGTAGAACAAAAGAAAACAAAAAGTCTATATACAGTGAGTGCAAATGAGGTAAGATAAGAGAGTTAAGGCAATAAATAGGCCATGGTGGCGAAGTAATTACAATAGCAATTAAACACTGGAATGGTAGCTGTGCAGAAGATGAATGTGCAAGTAGAGATACTGGGGTGCAAAGGAGCAAGATAAATAAATAAATACAGTATGGGGATGAGGTAGATAGATAGATGGGCTGTTTACAGATGGGCTATGTACAGGTGCAGTGATCTGTGAGCTGCTCTGACAGCTGGTGCTTAAAGCTAGTGAGGGAGATATGAGTCTCCAGCTTCAGAGATTTTTGCAGTTCATTCCAGTCATTGGCAGCAGAGAACTGGAAGGAAAGACGACCAAAAGGAGGAATTGGCATTGGGGGTGACCAGTGAGATATACCTGCTGGAGCGTGTGCTACGAGTGGGTGCTGCTATGGTGACCAGTGAGCTGAGATAAGGTGGGGATTTACCTAACTGAGACTTGTAGATAACCTGTAGCCTGTGGGTTTGGCGACGAGTATGAAGCGAGGGCCAACCAACAAGAGCGTACAGGTCACAATGACAAAACGGATGGCACTGTGATAGACTGCAACCAGTTTGTTGAGTAGAGTGTTGGAGGCTAGTTTATAGATGACATCACCGAAGTCGAGGCTCGGTAGGATGGTCAGTTTTACGAGGGTATGTTTGGCAGCATGAGTGAAGGATCCTTTGTTGCGATATAGGAAGCCAATTCTAGATTTAATTTTGGATTGGAGATGCTTAATGTGAGTCTAGAAGGAGAGTTTACAGTCTAACCAGACACCTAGGTATTTGTAGTTGTCCACGTATTCTAAGTCAGAGCCGTCCAGAGTAGTGATGCTGGACGGGCGAGCAGGTGCGGGCAGTGATCGGTTGAATAGCATGCATTTAGTTTTACTTGCATTTAAGAGCCGTTTGAGGCCACGGAAGGAGAGTTTTATGGCATTGAAGCTCATCTGTAGGTTAGTTAACACAGTGTCCAAAGAAGGGACAGAAGTATACAGAATCGTGTCGTCTGCTTAGAGGTGGATCAGAGAATCACCAGCAGGAAGAGCAACATCATTGATGTATACAGAGAAGAGAGTCGGCCCGAGGATTGAACCCTGTGGCACCCCCATAGAGACTGCCAGAGGTCCGGACAACAGGCCCTCCGATTTGACACACTGAACTCTATCAGAGAAGTAGTTGAGGCTGTCGAGTCTGCCAATAAGAATGTGGTGATTGACAGAGTCAAAAGCCTTGGCCAGGTCGATGAATACGGCTGCACAGTAATGTCTCTTATTGATGGCGGTTATGATGTCCTTTAGGACCTTGAGCGTGGCTGAGGTGCACCCATGACCAGCTCTGGAACCAGATTGCATAGCGGAGAAGGTACGGTGGGATTCGAAATGGTCGGTAATCTGTTTGTTAACTTGGCTTTCAAAGACCTTAGAAAGACAGGGTAGGATAGATATAGGTCTGTAGCAGTTTGGGTCTAGAGTGTCAACCCCTTTGAATAGGGGGATAACCGCGGCAGCTTTCCAATCTTTGAGAATCTCAGACGATACGAAAGAGAGGTTGAACAGGCTAGTAATAGGGGTTGCAATAATTTCGGCATTTCATTTTAGAAAGAGAGGGTCCAGATTGTCTAGCCCGGCTGATTTGTAGGGGTCCAGATTTTGCAGCTCTTTCAGAACATCAGCTATCTGGATTTGGGTAAAGGAGAAATGGTGGGGGCCTTGGTGGGTTGCTGTGGAAGGTGCCGGGCAGTTGACCGGGGTAGGGGTAGCCAGGTGGAAAGCATGGCCAGCCGTAGAGAAATGCTTATTGAAATTCTCAATTATAGTGGATTTATCGGTGGTGACAGTGTTTCCGAGCCTCAGAGCAGTGAGCAGCTGGGAGGAGGTGCTCTTTTTCTCCATGGACTTTACAGTGTCCCAGAACTTTTTTGAGTTAGTACTACAGGATGCAAATTTCTGTTTGAAAAAGCTTTCCTAACTGCCTGTGTATATTTGTTCCTAACTTCCCTGAAAAGTTACATATCACGGGGGCTTTTCGATGCTAATGCAGAACGCCACATAATGTTTTTGTGCTGGTCAAGGGCAGACATGTCTGGAGTGAACCAAGGACTATATCTATTCCTAGTTCTACATTTTTTGAATGGGGCATGCTTATTTAAGATGGTGAGGAAGGCACTTTTAAAGAATAGCCAGGCATCATCTACTGATGGGATGAGGTCAATGTCATTCCAGGATACCCCAGCCAGGTCGATTAGAAAGGCCTGCTTGCAGAAGTGTTTTAGGGAGCGTTTGACAGTGATGAGGGGTGGTCGTTTGGTCGCAGACCCATTACGGATGCAGGCAATGAGGCAGTGATCGCTGAGATCTTGATTGAAAACAGCAGATGACATCTATGAGGGTGCCCGTGTTTACGGATTTGGAGTTGTACCTGGTAGGTTCATTGATCATTTGTGTGAGATTGAGGGCATCAAGCTTGGATTGTAGGATGGCCGGGGTGTTAAGCATGTCCCAGTTTAGGTCACCTTGTAGCACGAGCTCAGAAGATAGATGGGGGGGGGCAATCAATTCACATATGGTATCGAGGGCACAGCTGGGGGCAGAGGGAGGTCTATACCAAGTGGCAACAGTGAGAGACTTGTTTCTGGAAAGGTGAATTTTCAGAAGTAGAAGCTCGAATTGTTTGGGTACAGAACTCTGCAGGCTATCTTTGCAGTAGATTGCAACACCGCCGTATTTGGCAGTTCTATCTTGGTGGAAAATGTTATAGTTAGCGATGGAGATTTCAGGGTTCTTGGTGGTTTTCCTAAGCCAGGATTCAGACACGGCTAAGACATCCGGGTTGGCAGAGTGTGCTAAAGCAGTGAGTAAAACAAACTTAGGGAGTAGGCTTCTAATGTTAACATTTATGAAACCAAGGCTTTTACGGTTACAGAAGTCAACAAATGAGAGCACCTGGGGAGTGGGAGTGGAGCTAGGCACTGTAGGACCTAGATTAACCTCTACATCTCCAGAGGAACAGAGGAAAAGTAGGATAAGGGTACGGCTAAATGCTATACGAACTGACCGTCTAGCACGTTCGGAACAGAGATTAAAAGGAGCAGGTTTCTGGGCACAATAGCATAGATTCAAGGCATAGTGTACAGACAAAGGTAAGGTAGGATGTGAGTACATTGGAGGTAAACCTAGGCATTGAGTAATGATGAGAGAGATATAGTCTCTAGAGACTTTTAAACCAGGTGATGTCATCGCATATGTAGGAGGTGGGACAAGATGGTTGGTTAAGGCATATTGAGCAGGGCAGTGAAATAAGACAGTAATCACTAACCAGGACAACAATGGACGAGGCATGTTGATATTAGAGAGAGGCATGCGTAGCCAATTGAACATATGGGTCCAGTGAATGGTTGGGCTGACTAGGGACACGGCTATTCAGACAGTTAGCAGGCCGATGCTAACGCGCTAACAGTTAGTAGGCCAAGGCTAAACAAGCTAGCAGTTAGCAGACCGGGGCTGGCAAGCTAACAGTTAGCCGACCGGGGCTGGCAAGCTAGCAGTTAGCAGACCGGGGCAGACAAGCTAGAAGATAGCAGACCGGGGCTAGCAAGTTAGCCTTTGGGGGACATCGCGATGGGAGTAAGTCTGTTTTTGCCTCTTCGTGCGGTGACGTCGATAGACCAGTCGTGGAATTAGTAGGGTTCCAAGTAGCTCTAGGTAGCTAGCAGGCCTAGCAGGTTAGCAGAATAGGCCTTCAGCGGGCATCTTGCCTGAGGGGCCTGTTGGAATCCTCGGGCAGATTATGTCGGTATTCCAGTCGTAGAGGATCGGCAGGGTTCCGTGCCCCGTACCGGCAGTAGAAGGGGTCCGGATATTGTAGCCCGGGAGTGGGCTTCGTTGGTAGCACAGGAGCCCTGGCCGGGCAAGCTTCAGGCTAATTGGTGCTTGCTCCGGGATGGAAACGCTAGCCAGGAGTGGTCACCCGGGATTGCGGTTAGCTAGTTGCGAAGATCCAGATGAAAATGTTCAGAGTTTGCTGTAGGAATCTGGGGTCATCCGGAACCGCTGCTGCGGTCATCCCCCTCTTCAAAGGGGGAGACACCCTGGACCCAAACTGTGACAGACCTATATCCATCCTGCGCTGCCTATCTAAGGTCTTCGAAAGCCAAGTCAACAAACAGATCACTGACCATCTCGAATCCCACCATACCTTCTCCGCTGTGCAATCTGGTTTCCGAGCCGGTCACGGGTGCACCTCAGCCACGCTCAAGGTACTAAACAATATCATAACTGCCATCGATAAAAGACAGTACTGTGCAGCCGTCTTCATCGACCTGGCCAAGGCTTTCGACTCTGTCAATCACCATATTCTTATCGGCAGACTCAGTAGCCTCAGTTTTTCTGATGACTGCCTTGCCTGGTTCACCAACTACTTTGCAGACAGAGTTCAGTGTATCAAATCGGACGGCATGTTGTCCAGTTCTCTGGCAGTCTCTATGGGGGTACCACAGGGTTCAATTCTCGGTCCGACTCTTTTCTCTGTTTACATCAATGATGTTGCTCTTGCTGCGGGCGATTCCCTGATCCACCTCTTCGCAGACGACACCATTCTGTATACTTCTGGCCCTTCCTTGGACACTGTGCTATCTAATCTCCAAACGAGCTTCAACGCCATACGACACTCCTTCCGTGGCCTCCAACTGCTCTTAAACGCTAGTAAAACCAAATGCATGCTTTTCAACCGTTCGCTGCCTGCACCCGCACGCCCGACTAGCATCACCACCCTGGATGGTTCCGACCTAGAATATGTGGACATCTATAAGTACCTAGGTGTCTGGCTAGACTGTAAACTCTCCTCTTCGGCTGGCCCTCGCTACATATTAGTTGCCAGACCCACTGGCTCCAGGTCATCTACAAGTCCATGCTAGGTAAAGCTCCGCCTTAGTTCACTGGTCACGATAATAACACCCACACGTAGCACTCGCTCGAGCAGGTGTATCTCACTGATCATCCCTAAAGCCAACACCTCATTTGGCCGCCTTTCCTTCCAGTTCTCTCCTGCCTGTGACTGGAACGAATTGCAAAAATTGTTGGAGACTTTCATCTCCCTCACCAACTTTAAACATCTGCTATCTGAGCAGCTAACCGATCGCTGCAGCTGTACATAGTCCATCTGTAAATAGCCCACCCAATTTACCTACCTCATCCCCATACTGTTTTTATTTATTTACTTTTCTGCTGTTTTGCACACCAGTATCTCTACCTGCACATGACCATCTGATCATTTATCACTCCAGTGTTAATCTGCTAAATTGTAATTATTCGCCTACCTCCTCAGGCCTTTTGCACACATTCCTTTTTTTCTTTTTTTCCTTTTTTCTACTGTGTTATTGACTTGTCTATTGTTTACTCCATGTGTAACTCTGTGTTGCTGTCTGTTCACATTGCTTTGATTTATCTTGGCCAGGTCGCAGTTGTAAATGAGAACTTGTTCTCAACTAGCCTACCTGGTTAAATAAAGGTGAAAAAAAAAATATGGAGAGAAATAGGTCCGTTATGCTTTGGTTTGAGTCACGTTATTCGAACTGGTGAGAGCTTTCCGAGCTAAAGGTTAGCTGATGACCGCTAGCAATGGTTTGCTGACTGATAGCTGGTAGGTAGTTAGCTAGCTTCAGTTGAGGGATTCCAGATCCGAAGTAAATAGAAATACTTTGGAAAAAAGCAGATCCACGCCACATTGGGTGAGGCGGGTTGCAGGAGAGTATTTAGAAGTTGAGGTTTCGGAAAATATTTTTTAAAGATATGCGAAGAAAAAAAATGTACAAAGAAATATACAATGGACACGACAGGACAAAGATGTCTGACTGCTACGCCATCTTGGAAGAGAATGCATTCATTGCAGTGATGAAGCTGATAATTCAGATATATTTTATGCGTAAATGTCCATTGGGTCCTGAGTTGACTGGTATTGATTAAAAGCGACGGCACCACAAGTAGAAAAATCCAAGTTTGTTTGTGATGCTCACAGTTTGCCTGGTAAATAAACAACACATAGATGCGCAAAGAGTTGAGCAGAATTCTTCTTAGTTGTGTTATTTTTTCCTTCGCTGACCTTAATGAACCACTACTAACTGGGTCTCCCAGCCTGGACATCGGACCATTCGTTCTGCCTACATCCCTTCACTGACCCCCTTTAGAGAGCTAGGGAGCTGTTCCTCTGGACATATTGGTCATGTTCTAGGCCGACTACATTAACAGATGTTGCATTGCCAATGGTTTGGGTCATTGATTGTGCATTCGGACATCAGACTGCCATATCATATGATGTGGTTAGAGAATATGTACGTGTGGGAACTGACATGTGTCACCCTGGAACGCTGCCATGATAACCCATACAAATGAATATCAGATCAAACTCTGACAGACCAGTTTCATGGTTATCAGTTTCCAGTCAATCAAATCCAATGACAATTAAAAAAGAAGGTAAACAATATGCTTGAGTGAGCCTGGGGTTGGTCAGACACTCTTTATAGGCTGAGGCCTCTGTACTGTTTACTCATAGAGAGAGAGAGAGAGAGGTTGAAGAGAGGGAGAGAGAGAGAGAGAGAGAGAGAGAGAGAGAGAGAGAGAGAGAGAGAGAGAGAGAGGATAAATAAGAGAGAAAGCAGATAGCCATGCATGAGATGGAGCATCGATTCTGAAGGAATGTTTGAAAATCACACCACAGCCAGGAAAACTCCACTGGTAGAGCCAATAGTGCTTAAGGTTAGGGAGAACAGAGAACATAGCAGGATAGAAGAGAGAGTGAAATAATTAGGGAGGGATAAACATTGGTCCAGACTCAGAACGCTTATATTCATTAGGTACCAAAAGGAAGTTAACGAGCCAGAACGGGGTGGGACCTACCTGAATTTGTCCAATAATAATTGCTTGTTTCTTTTCAGAACGTTTTGCTATGGTGTACACTAATGAATATGACCTAGCTGTGCCCAACATTGCAGGAGTCTTTCCCAGATGTTATACAGTAGCATTTAGCCTCCTGCCTGCCTGTGTTTATGAGGGCCCAGGTCAGAAGTAGTGCACTATATAGGGAATAGGGCTCTGGTCTAAAGTAGTGCACTATATAGGGAATAGGGCTCTGGTCTAAAGTAGTGCATTACAGTGCCTTGCAAAAGTATTCGGCCCCCTTGAACTTTGCGACTTTTTGCCACATTTCAGGCTTCAAACATAAAGATATAAAACTGTATTTTTTTGTGAAGAATCAACAACAAGTGGGACACAATCATGAAGTGGAACGACATTTATTGGATATTTCAAACTTTTTTAACAAATCAAAAACTGAAAAATTGGGCGTGCAAAATTATTCAGCCCCTTTACTTTCAGTGCAGCAAACTCTCTCCAGAAGTTCAGTGAGGATCTCTGAATGATCCAATGTTGACCTAAATGACTAATGATGATAAATACAATCCACCTGTGTGTAATCAAGTCTCCGTATAAATGCACCTGCACTGTGATAGTCTCAGAGGTCCGTTAAAAGCGCATAGAGCATCATGAAGAACAAGGAACACACCAGGCAGGTCCGAGATACTGTTGTGAAGAAGTTTAAAGCCGGATTTGGATACAAAAATATTTCCCAAGCTTTAAACATCCCAAGGAGCACTGTGCAAGCGATAATATTGAAATGGAAGGAGTATCAGACCACTGCAAATCTACCAAGACCTGGCCGTCCCTCTAAACTTTCAGCTCATACAAGGAGAAGACTGATCAGAGATGCAGCCAAGAGGTCCATGATCACTCTGGATGAACTGCAGAGATCTACAGCTGAGGTGGGAGACTCTGTCCATAGGACAACAATCAGTCGTATATTGCACAAATCTGGCCTTTATGGAAGAGTGGCAAGAAGAAAGCCATTTCTTAGAGATATCCATAAAAAGTGTCATTTAAAGCTTGCCACAAGCCACCTGGGAGACACACCAAACATGTGAAAGATGGTGCTTTGGTCAGATGAAACCAAAATTGAACTTTTTGGCAACAATGCAAAACGTTATGTTTGGCGTAAAAGCAACACAGCTGAACACACCATCCCCACTGTCAAACATGGTGGTGGCAGCATCATGGTTTGGGCCTGCTTTTCTTCAGCAGGGACAGGGAAGATGGTTAAAATTGATGGGAAGATGGATGGGGCCAAATACAGGACCATTCTGGAAGAAAACCTGATGGAGTCTGCAAAAGACCTGAGACTGGGACAGAGATTTGTCTTCCAACAAGACAATGATCCAAAACATAAAGCAAAATCTACAATGGAATGGTTCAAAAATAAACATATCCAGGTGTTAGAATGGCCAAGTCAAAGTCCAGACCTGAATCCAATCGAGAATCTGTGGAAAGAACTGAAAACTGCTGTTCACAAATGCTCTCCATCCAACCTCACTGAGCTCGAGCTGTTTTGCAAGGAGGAATGGGAAAGAAATTCAGTCTCTCGATGTGCAAAACTGATAGAGACATACCCCAAGCGACGTACAGCTGTAATCGCAGCAAAAGGTGGCGCTACAAAGTATTAACTTAAGGGGGCTGAATAATTTTGCATGCCCAATTTTTCAGTGTTTGATTTGTTAAAAAAGTTTGAAATATCCAATAAATGTTGTTCCACTTCATGATTGTGTCCCACTTGTTGTTGATTCTTCACAAAAAAATACAGTTTTATATCTTTATGTTTGAAGCCTGAAATGTGGCAAAAGGTCGCAAAGTTCAAGGGGGCCGAATACTTTCGCAAGGCACTGTATATAGGGAATAGGCCTCTGGTCTAAAGTAGTGCACTATATAGGGAATAGGCCTCTGGTCTAAAGTAGTGCACTATATAGGGAATAGGGCTCTGGTATAAAGTAGTGCACTATATAGGGAATAGTCCTCTGGTCTAAAGTAGTGCACTGTATAGGAAATAGGAATATGGTCTAAAGTAGTGCACTATATAGGGAATAGGGCTCTGGTATAAAGTAGTGCACTATATAGGGAATAGTCCTCTGGTCTAAAGTAGTGCACTGTATAGGAAATAGGAATATGGTCTAAAGTAGTGCACTATATAGGGAATAGGAATATGGTCTAAAGTAGTGCACTATATAGGAAATAGGGCTCTGGTCTAAAGTGGACCCTTCCCTATCCTGGGGAAATAAGTGCCTGTCTGCTGCTCAAGCTAGCTTGTTATATATGACGGAGTAGTGTGGAGAATCAATCCAGTGCAATTGACCAGGGGTTCCATTCTGGCTCAGCTCTGTGCTCCAGTTGCCTGATGTGTGACTGATTGAGCCCGAACCCTTTGGATAAGCTGCTCTGCAATATTCAGCCCATTTCATTTCCTCCAACTCCCCTCCGTGCCCACCCACACACTCTGTATTTCCCGAAACCTCAGACATTGGCTACTATGTTTGCCTGTCCCCAATGGCACCCTATACCCTACATAGTACCACTATGGGCCCTAGTCAACAGCAGTGCATTTCATAGTGAATAGGGTGCCGTTTGGAATGCAAGACTGTACAGTGACGCAGTAGAAAATGTTTCAATGGCATGGCTGGAATGCAATTACCTAGGACTCTAAAATCATATTTCCGTCCCTGTTCTCTCTCTCTCTCTCCTCTTCCTGTTTACTTTCTCTCAACTCTCCTCTTCCTGCTCTTTCTCGCTCACCTCTTCCCTTCCTGTTCTCTCTCTCCCCTCTCACCTCCCTGTTCTCTCTCTCTCCCTTCTTCCTGTTCTCTCTCGTTCTCTCTTTCTTTTTCTCTCTCTTCCTTCTCTCCCTCTCTCTCTCTCTCACTCTCTCTCTCCTCTTCCTGTTCTCTCTCTCTCCCCTTCCTGGTCTCTCTCCCCTCTCCCTTCCCTGTTCTCTCTCTCTCTCTCTCTCTCTCTCTCTCTCTCTCTCCCCTCTCCCCTCCCTGTTCTCTCTCTCTCTCTCTCTCTCTCTCTCTTTCTCTCTCTCTCTCTCTCTCTCTCTCTCTCTCTCTCTCTCTCTCGCTCTCTCTCTCCTCTTCCTGTTCTCTCTCTCTCCCCTTCCTGGTCTCTCTCCCCTCTCCCCTCCCTGTTGTCTCTCTCTCTCTCTCTCTCTCTCTCTCTCTCTCTCTCTATCTCTCTATCTCTCTCTCTCTCTCTCTCTCTCTCTCTCTCTCTCTCTCTCTCTCTCTCTCTCTCTCTCTCTCTCTCTCTCTCTCCCCTCCTTGTTCTCTCTCTCTCTCTCTCTCTCTCTCTCTTCCTGTTCTCTCTCTCTTTCCTCTCCATGTTCTCTTTCTCTATACAGACCTAATCAGGGCCATCTGAATGGTGTTTGGGTAGTAAATGAGTTTAGTGTCTTTGTAGTGTTAGATTATCACAAAGGGGAATGTTGTTGTTTGTTGAATAATGAAGAGGGTGATGGCAAAAGCAAGCAAGCACGGTGATATGCATTGCTATGGTGATTTCAGTAAACAAACAGTGCAAATCAACATCCAGTAGAAAGCAAATCTACGGCAGACGGCAAGGACTGTGGCGGCAAGTACCATCTACCGAGGCGGCATTCACCGCCAGCCTCAACGACATTTATCGTCATTCTCTCATTGAAAACAACGACATCCGGTTTGCCTTGTTCCTCGCACCATCGAAACTCAGCATAACCCTAACTCTGCACCACCTCTGCAATATTGAGGACAGCAGCTGAAGAAAGACACTTTGGCACACCTATAAAGAATGGAAGATATACAGCACAATCAGAAGTTCAGACCCCTTGACTTTTTCCACATTTTGTTACGTTACAGCCTTGTTCTAAAATGGACACAATAATGACGAATCAAAAACAGGTTTTTAGAAATGTCAGCAAAAAAAAATTCAAAAAAAATGAAATATCGCATTTACATACAGTGGGGCAAAAAGTATTTAGTCAGCCACCAATTGTGCAAGTTCTCACACTTAAAAAGATGAGAGAGGCCTGTAATTTTCATCATAGCAAATCTTGCTTGTTTGTAGGTGACCAAATACTTATTTTCCACCATAATTTGCAAATAAATTCATTAAAAATCCTACAATGTGATTTTCTGAAAAAAAAATTCTCATTTTGTCTGTCATAGTTGAAGTGTACCTATGATGAATATTACAGGCCTCTCTCATCTTTTTAAGTGGGATAACTTGCACAATTGGTGGCTGACTAAATACTTGTTTGCCCCACTGTAAGTATTCAGACCCTTTACTCAGTACTTTGTTGAAGCACATTTGGCAGCAATTACAGACTCAAGTCTTTTTGGGTATGACACTACAAGCTTGGCACATCTGTATTTGTGGAGTTTCTCCCAATCTTCTCTGCAGATTCACTCAAGCTCTGTCAGGTTGGATGAGGAGTGTCACTGCACAGCTATTTTCAGATCTCTCCAGAGGTATTTGATTGGGTTCAAGTCTGGACTCTGGCTGGGCCCCTCAAGGACATTCAGAGACCTGAAGCCACTCCTGCATTGTCTTGGCTGTATGCTTAGGGTTGTTGTCCTGTTGGAAGGTGAACCTTCACCCCAGTCTGAGGTCCTGAGTGCTCTGGAGCCTAGGATCTCTCTATGTTTTGCTCCACTCATCTTTCCCTCAATCCTGACTAGTCTCCCAGTCCCTAGTTCAATCTTGTTTTCATCAGATCAGAGAATCTTGTTTCTTATGGTCTGAGAGTCTTTAAGTGCCTTTTGGACTTTTGGAAACTCCAAGTGGGCTGTCATGTGCCTTTTACTGAGGAGTGCCTTCCGTCTGGCCACTCTACCATAAAGGCATGATTGGTGGGGTGCTGTGGAGATGGTTGTCCTTCTGGAAGTTTCTCCCATCTCCACAGAGGAACTCTGGAGCTCTGTCAGAGTGACCATCGGGTTCTTGATCACCTGCCTGACCAAGGTCCTTCTCCCCCGACTGCTCAGTTTGACTGGGAGGCCAGCTCTAGGAAGAGTCTTTGTGGTTCCAAACTTCTTCCATTTAAGAATGATGGAGGCCACTGTGTTCTTGGGGACCTTCAATTCTGCAGACATTTTTTGGTACCCTTCCCTAGATCTGTGCCTTGTCCCAATCCTGTCTCGGAGCGCTATGGACAATTCCTTCAACCTCATGGCTGGATTTTTGCTCTGACATGCACTGTCAACTGTGAGACCTTATATAGACCGGTGTGTGCCTTTCCAAATCATGTCCAATCATTTGAATTTACCAAAAGTGGACTCCTGTCAAGTTGTAGAAACATCTCAAAGATGATCAATAGAAACCGGACGCACCTGAGCTCAATTTCTAATCTCACAGCAAAGTGTCTGAATACTTATGTAAATAAGGTATTTACGTTTTTTTATTTGTAATACATTTGCAAAATATAAAAAAAATTTTTTTGCTTTGTCATTAGGGGGTATTGTGTGTATCCTCTTGAAGGATACACACAGATATAGGCACTGCCAAACTCAGGGGATCTGTTTAATATTCAAATCAAGGGTTTGTGTTTTTCTTTTCAGGTCAGCGAAATCAATATAAGCTGGAAAAAATTCTAACAAGAGACAAGCGCCCTCTGGATAAAGATTTCTTTCAGTGTGTGTGTGTCTGTGTGTGTGTGTGTCTGCCTAGCTGTGTCAGAGAGAGTAGTTGTAACGGTTTTCTTGATGCGAAGGAGAGTCGGACCAAAATGCAGCGTGTAGATTGCGATCCATGTTTTAATGAACAAATGTAAAACACGAATCAATACAAATACTACAAAATAAAGAACGTAATGAAAACCTAAACAGCCTATCTGGTGAAAACACATAGACAGGAACAATCACCCACAAACACACAGTGAAACCCAGGCTACCTAAATATGGTTCCCAATCAGAGACAATGATGAACACCTGCCTCTGATTGAGAACCATATCAGGCCGAACATAGAACTGGACAAACTAGACATGTAACATAGAATGCCCACTCAGATCACACCCTGACCAACCAAAACATAGAAAATACAAAGTAAACTATGGTCAGGGCGTGACAGTACCCCCCCCCCAAGGTGCGGACTCCGGCCGCAAAACCTGAACCTATAGGGGAGGGTCTGGGTGGGCATCTGTCCGCGGTGGCGGCTCTGGCGCTGGACGTGGACCCCACTCCATGACAGTTTTAATCCCCCTCCTAAACGTCCCTAAATAGGTTACCCACCACAATGATAACATGGGACAGAGGGACAGCTCGGGACAGAGGTAACTCGGGACAGATGGGTAGCTCAGCACTGAGAGGAAGCTCAGCACTGAGAAGAAGCTCAGCACTGAGAGGAAGCCCAGGCAGGTAGTAGAAACTACCAGAACCTGGCTGGCTGGCGGTTTCAGCAGATCCTGGTCGACTGGCGGATCTGGGAGAATCTGGTCGACTGGCGGATCTGGGAGAATCTGGTCGACTGGCGGATCTGGGAGAATCTGGTCGACTGGCGGATCTGGGAGAATCTGGTCGACTGGCGGATCTGAGAGAGTCTGGACGACTGGCAGATCTGGAAGAGTCTGGTCGACTGGCAGATCTGGAAGAGTCTGGTCGACTGGCAGATCTGGAAGAGTCTGGTCGACTGGCAGATCTGGAAGAGTCTGGTCGACTGGCAGATCTGGAAGAGTCTGGTCGACTGGCAGATCTGGAAGAGTCTGGACGACTGGCAGATCTGGAAGAGTCTGGACGACTGGCAGATCTGGAAGAGTCTGGACGACTGGCAGATCTGGAAGAGTCTGGACGACTGGCAGATCTGGAAGAGTCTGGACGACTGGCAGATCTGGAAGAGTCTGGTCGACTGGCAGATCTGGAAGAGTCTGGTCGACTGGCAGATCTGGAAGAGTCTGGACGACTGGCAGATCTGGAAGAGTCTGGACGACTGGCAGATCTGGAAGAGTCTGGACGACTGGCAGATCTGGAAGAGTCTGGTCGACTGGCAGCTCTGGCTGCTCCATGCTGACTGGCTGCTCCATGATGACTGGTAGCTCTGGCTGCTCCATGCTGACTGGCTGCTCCATGCTGACTGGCAGCTCTGGCTGCTCCATGCTGACTGGCTGCTCCATGCTGACTGGCAGCTCTGGCTGCTCCATGCTGACTGGCTGCTCTGGCTGCTCCATGCTGACTGGCTGCTCCATGCTGACTGGCTGCTCCATGCTGACTGGCGGCCCTGGCTGCTCCATGCTGACTGGCGGCCCTGGCTGCTCCATGCTGACTGGCGGCCCTGGCTGCTCCATGCTGACTGGCGGCCCTGGCTGCTCCATGCTAACTGGCAGCTCTGGCGGCTCCTTGCAGACTGGCAGCTCTGGCGGCTCCTTGCAGACTGGCAGCTCTGGCGGCATCCTGCAGACAGGCAGCTCTGGCGGCTCCTTGCAGACTGGCAGCTCCATGCAGACTGGCAGCTCCTTGCAGACTGGCAGCTCCTTGCAGACTGGCAGCTCCTTGCTAACTGGCAGCTCTATGCTAACTGGCAGCTCTATGCTAACTGGCAGCTCTATGTTAACTGGCAGTTCTGAACAGGCGGGAGACTCCGGCAGCGCTGTAGAGAAGGAAGGCTCTAACAGCGCTAAACAGGCGGGAGACTCCGACAGCGCTGGAGAGGAGGAGGGCTCCGACAGCGCTGGACAGGCGAGGCGCACTGTAGGCCTGATGCGTGGTGCTGGCACTGGTGGTACTGGGCCGAGGACACGCACAGGAAGCCTGGTGCGGGGAGCTGCTACCGGAGGGCTGGGGTGTGGAGGTGGTACTGGAAAAACCGGACCGTGCAGGCGCACTGGAGCTCTTGAGCACCGAGCCTGCCCAACCTTACCTGGTTGAATGCTCACGGTCGCCCTGCCAGTGCGGAGAGGTGGAATAGCCCGCACTGGGCTATGCAGGCGAACCGGAGACACCGAGCGCAAGGCTGGTGCCATGTAAGCCGGCCCAAGGAGACGCACTGGGGACCAGCTGCGTAGAGCCGGCTTCATGGCATTAGGCTCGACGCTCAATCTAGCCCGGCAGACACGCGGAGCTGGAATATACCGCACCGGGCTATGCACCCGCACTGGAGACACCGTGCGCACCACTGCATAACACGGTGCCTGTCCGGTCTCTCTAGCCCCCCGGTAAGCACAGGGAGTTTGCGCAGGTCTCCTACCTGGCGTAGCCATACTCCCTGTTAGCCCCCCCCCAAGAAATTTTTGGGGCTGCCTCTCGGGCTTCCTTGCCAGCCGTGTTCCCTCATATCGCCGGCTCCTCTCTCCGGCTGCCTCAGCTCTCCTAAGTGCCTCCACCTGTTCCCATGGGAGGCGATCTCTTCCAGCCAGTATCTCCTCCCAAGTGTAACAGCCCTTGCCATCCAAAACGTCCTCCCATGTCCATTCCTCTTTACGCTGCTGTTGCTGCCTGTTGACACGCTGCTTGGTCCGTTGGTGGTGGGTGATTCTGTAACGGTTTTCTTGATGCGAAGGAGAGTCGGACCAAAATGCAGCGTGTAGATTGCGATCCATGTTTTAATGAACAAATGTAAAACACGAATCAATACAAATACTACAAAATAAAGAACGTAATGAACGTAACGAAAACCTAAACAGCCTATCTGGTGAAAACACATAGACAGGAACAATCACCCACAAACACACAGTGAAACCCAGGCTACCTAAATATGGTTCCCAATCAGAGACAATGATGAACACCTGCCTCTGATTGAGAACCATATCAGGCCGAACATAGAACTGGACAAACTAGACATGTAACATAGAATGCCCACTCAGATCACACCCTGACCAACCAAAACATAGAAAATACAAAGTAAACTATGGTCAGGGCGTGACAGTAGTGGTATTTTAATCCTCAGAATCTTATAACAGAAGCTTTGTTGAGTGGGGTCAGTTGGGCCTTTGTGCTTTGTGAGAGAAGCATGTCAAAGAGCTGTTTGTCTGTCATGACCTTCACAGATAGACACATAGGGACGAAGTCTGTGACCCTTCTGTCTCTCTTGTAAATAAGAGACGACTAAGGCAGAGCAGGGTGACACTTTGTCTATATGTGTCTATCTGTGCACACAAACATGCACACACACACACACACACACCACACACACACACACACACACACACACACACACACACACACACACACCTGCGCTGTCACTCAGTCACTTGTCCATCATTCCTTTCTCTCGTGACTCAGCACTATGATTGAACAGATGGCCCTACACACATGCACTGTGTGTGGGTGTGTCTGCGTGTTTGTATGGGTTTGGTTGTGGCAGAGAGAAAGAGAGAGAGAGGGAGAGAGGGGGGGATGAGAGAGAGGGGGATGAGAGAGAGAGCGAGAGAGAGAGGGGGGGTGAGAGAGAGGGGGGATGAGAGAGAGGGTCGAATGATAGAGAGAGAGATCCAGATCCACAAAGAATTCGATCCAATTCGATCCACAAAGAATTCGAAAACAAATCCAATTTTGAAAAACTCCCATATCTACTGGGTGAAATTCCACAGTGTGCCATCACAGCAGCAAGATTTGTGACCTGTTGCCACGAGAAAAGGGCAACCAGTGAAGAACACACACCATTGTAAATACAACCCATATTTATGCTTATTTATTTTATCTTGTGTCCTTTAACCATTTGTACGTTGTTAAAACACTGTATATATATAATATGACATTTGTAATGTCTTTACTGTTTTGAAACCTCTGTATGTGTAATGTTTACTGTTAATTTTTGTTCTGTTTCACTTTATATATTCACTTTGTATGTTGTCTACCTCACTTGCTTTGGCAATGTTAACACATGTTTCCCATGCCAATAAAGCCCTTGAATTGAATTGAATTGAATTGAGAGATAGAGAGAGAGAGGGGGATGAGAGATAGAGAGGAATGAGAGAGAGAGAGAGAGAGAGAGAGAGAGAGAGAGAGAGAGAGAGGGGGGGGGTGAGAGAGAGAGAAGAATAAGAGAGAGAGAGAGAGAGAGAGAGAGAGAGAGAGGGGGATGAGAGAGAGAGGGGTATGAGAGAGTTAGAGAGAGAGAAGTCTCAGTTTCCGTACTCTCGCTGGTATCTCAGTTTGCACACTCTCTCTGGTGTCTCAGTTTGCGTACTCTCGCTGGTGCCTCAGTTTGCGTACTCTCGCTGGTGTCTCAGTTTGCATACTCTCGCTGGTGTCTCAGTTTGCATACTCTCGCTGGTGTCTTAGTTTGCGTACCCTCTCATCTCCATACCACACTTTTAATGACATTTTGTGATTAGGTTTAACACAATGCATTATATGCATCATACTTCAATGTGCCCAACAATGCAGGCCACACTTCAGCTGAAGAATGGCTGAGGTTTAAATCAGGACACGACAGCTCTAGTTGGACAGCGGGTTAGACCAGGTGACCAGGGTAGATGGGGAGAACTGGGCTGTGTCCCAAATGGCACTGTATTCCCTACGTAATGCACCACTTTTGACCAGGACCTATTGGGACACAGCCCATGTCCCTTCAGGTGATCAGTGATTGCCACTCCCAGAGAATGAGGCTTGGCCTATATGGGCCCAGCAGAGAAGACTGTAGCAGAGGGTCTCTCTTTGTCTTTCTCTCTACACCCCCCTCCCATCTCTCTCTCTCTCTCTCTCTCTCTCTCTCTCTCTCTCTCTCTCTCTCTCTCTCTCTCTCATAAAACATAGCTACCGTTCCTCCACATTCTTGATGTGAACTATGAACTTGCTGTTTATCAGGCTCAAGGCATGTAATTGAATGTTTAGAGAGTGATAGTGTCTCTCGTAGTGAGGCTAGGAAGGAAGAAATAGACCCCAGATTTGTTTTTAATTTGTGTATTTAACCTTTATCCGAGGCAAGTCAATTAAGTCCAAATTCTTATTCACTATGACGGCGAGGGGCGTGTGCGGCGCTGAATAAATGAAAGTACAGAGAAGAAAAAAGGGGGAATGTGGTAGTTATGAAATCCTTCCTAATGGAGGAATAAACTATCAACATTTCCTTTTCCAGTATTGATCAGAACTGAAGAGGTCATTAGCTGCTGTTTGTGGCTGGTGGTTCTATATCTCTGCAGTTGTCTGTGAATCAATCTTCCTTTCTGCTGTGCTTTCACTACTGGATGTCTGTCTTCTCTCAGAGCGTGTGAAACTGAACATGACATAGACCAATAACCACAGCTGCCCTGATGTGAGTGTGTGAGTGTGTGTGGCACCCTCTTCTTCTTCATAAGCATATCATATCTGTAACAGACCACTTTAGAAAGCACTGGCAGTATAAAGCCAATAGTGCATGATTAGCAAATGGACACCCTTCACACCAAGTCTCTGATTTAATGGGCTAAGTCAACTCAATCCATTCACTGTGTTGATCCATCACCAAGTCAATTACAATCCACAAGGAGTTGTTCAGCGTGGAAAGCAAATCAGTATCTAACTAGATTTAACCTTGTAGTTCTTTACTGTGATAAACACACTACGGCCTACACTGGTTTATCTGTTCAGCGGTTTAACTCTCTCGCTGTGTCTCTCACTCTCTCTCTCGCCTCCCCTCCCCCTTTCTCCCTCCCTCCCTCTCTAACTCACCCTCCCTCCTTCTCTCTCTCTCAATCTCCCTCCCTCCCCCCTCCCTCCCTCTCTCCCTCCCTCCCTCTCTCTAACTCGCCCTCCCTCCTTCTCTCTCTCTCAATCTCCCTCCCTACCCCCTCCCTCCCTCTCTCCCTCCCTCCCTCTCTCTAACTCGCCCTCCCTCCTTCTCTCTCTCTCAATCTCCCTCCCTCCCCCTCCCTCTCTCCCTCCCTCTCTCTCTCTTTCTCACCCTCCCTCGCCCTCTCTTCCTCCCTCCTTCTCTCCCTCTCGCCCTCCCTCCCTCTCTCTCCCTCTCAACCTCCCTTCCCCTCTCTCCCTCTCTCTCTCTCTCTCCCTCCCTCCCTCTCCTCCCTACAGTGGGTGTTGGCCTTTGAGATCTTCATCCCCCTGGTCCTTTTCTTCATCCTGCTGGGCCTGCGCCAGAAGAAACCTGCCATCCCTGTCAAGGAAGGTAGGAAAGACTGAAAGAAGGGAGCTTCACAAAAAGGTGTACAAATGAAAGAGTAGTAGAAGGAATGCAGACGGCAGTGCCAGTCTGTTTGTGCCATCATGCCAAACATTGTTTTGCTTGACAAGTACAGCAATGGAGTTGGAAAAAGCACAAACAGATCTGGGACCAGGTTACAGAAAGAGAGAACAGATCTAGGTCCAGGCTACAGAGAGAGAGAACAGATCTGGGACCAGGCTACAGAAAGAGAGAACAGATCTGGGACCAGGTTACAGAAAGAGAGAACAGATCTGGGACCAGGTTACAGAAAGAGAGAACAGATCTGGGACCAGGCAACAGAAAGAGAGAACAGATCTGGGACCAGGTTACAGAAAGAGAGAACAGATCTGGGACCAGGTTACAGAAAGAGAGACAGATCTGGGACCAGGCTACAGAAAGAGAGAACAGATCTGGGACCAGGTTACAGAAAGAGAGAACAGATCTGGGACCAGGTTACAGAAAGAGAGAACAGATCTGGGACCAGGCAACAGAAAGAGAGAACAGATCTGGGACCAGGTTACAGAAAGAGAGACAGATCTGGGACCAGGCTACAGAAAGAGAGACAGATCTTGGACCAGGTTACAGAAAGAGAGAACAGATCTGGGACCAGGTTACAGAAAGAGAGAACAGATCTGGGACCAGGTTACAGAAAGAGAGACAGATCTGGGACCAGGCTAATGCAGAAAAAAATGAGAGGAGAACGGGAGCCAGGGGGTGAGGAGTGACGGTGGTTGGTGGTTAGTTAGGCACAGTGTTGTGGTTGTGTGGGAATCCTCCGTTGCTACAGCTCACTATTGAAGGGGAGTCCACCACCACCAGTTTGAACACAACACATCAATCTAACCAGACTTTCAGTGACAGTCCAGAAGGAAGGGAACGCTGCTGTAGCCTGCAGATGTAGAGGATGCATCTTGATCTTAATATAGAATGTTTGCTTCTCAAATGGCACCTTATTTCCTACACAGTACACTACTTTTAGTAGTCCTCTGTAAAGGCTATAGGGTGTTATTTGGGACCCAGCCTCTATGTGTTGTTGTGACAGATGATAACGTAACGCTGTATAGAATTTCCACCTACAGTATTTCTGTTCAGTTGTACAAGGCTCAAATGGAGCTTTACTAATCTGCCATTGAATGAATGTCTGGTTGCATAAAACACTGGTGTCTAGAATGTTGTCATTCATACTGTTTAGTCATGTACTGTCATGTACTGTCATGTACTGTCATGTACTGTCATGTTTAGTCATGTACTGTCATGTACTGTCATGTACTGTCATGTTTAGTCATGTACTGTCATGTACTGTCATGTACTGTCATGTACTGTCATGTACTGTCATGTTTAGTCATGTACTGTCATGTACTGTCATGTACTGTCATGTTTAGTCATGTACTTTCATGTTTAGTCATGTACTGTCATGTTTAGTCATGTACTGTCATGTTTAGTCATGTACTGTCATGTTTAGTCATGTACTGTCATGTTTAGACATGTACTGTCATGTTTAGTCATGTTTAGACATGTACTGTCATGTTTAGTCATGTACTGTCATGTTTAGACATGTACTGTCATGTTTAGTCATGTTTAGTCATGTTTAGACATGTACTGTCATGTTTAGTCATGTTTAGTCATGTTTAGTCATGTTTAGTCATGTTTAGACATGTACTGTCATGTTTAGTCATGTTTAGTCATGTTTAGTCATGTTTAGTCATGTACTGTCATGTTTAGACATGTTTAGTCATGTTTAGTCATGTTTAGTCATGTTTAGTCATGTACTGTCATGTTTAGACATGTTTAGTCATGTTTAGTCATGTACTGTCATTGTCCACAGACATCCACACCTGTTTTATTTACCTGTTTTTTTCTTCTCTTTTACTCTATGACCCTCTGCTCTCTCTCTCTCCCTCTCTCTCTCTCTCTCTCTCTTCTCTCTCTCTCTCTCTCTCTTTCTCTCTCTCTCTCTCTCTCTCTCTCTCTCTCTCTCTCTCTCTCTCTCTCTCTCTCTCTCTCTCTCTCTCTCTCTCTCTCTCTCTCTCTCTCTCTCTCTCTCTCTCTCTCTCTCTCTCTCTCTCTCTCTCTCTCTCTCTCTCTCTCTCCTCTCTCTCTCTCTCTCTCTGATGATGATGTCCCCCCTCTCTCTCTCTCTCTCTCTCTCTCTCTTTCTCTCTCTCTTTCTCTCTCTTTCTCTCTCTCTCTCTCTCTCTTCTCTCTCTCTCCTCTCTCTCTCTCTCTGATGATGATGTCCCCCCTCTCTCTCTCTCTCTCTCTCTCTCTCCCCTCTATCCCCCTCTCTCTCTCTCTCCCCTCTATCCCTCTCTCTCTCCCCTCTCTCTCTCTCTTCTTTCTCTCTCTCTGTTCTCTCTCTCTCCCTTCTCTCTCGTATCTTCATGATGCATGTTCACTGCATGCTGAATCAGTCTGTAAGTGTCAAAGTCTTTATCATTGTGGCTTCATGATTATCTCTAAGTTATGATTACCTTGACTCTGACTTTGGTCTCCTGTTATAATCCTGTCTGGGATGTGGGACAAGTGTGTGTGTATGTGTGTGCTCGCGAGCCATGTGTGCAGGTGTGTGTGTGTGTGTGTGTGTGTGTGTGCGGCTCCCCTCCTGATGTCCGTGTCTCTGTGTTGTCAGCACCGTGCTGAGTCTCAGGCGTACAAAATGGCACCCTATTCCCTTTATAGGGCACTACTTTGACCAGGGCAGTGCATTACATAGGGGAAAAGGTTGTCATTTGTGACATAGGCTCAGTGACTGGGAAGGGATCTGTCTACAATGTTGTCTCTGGCCAACAGATCCTATTTCACACATCTGACTAATGCTAAAAAGCTTTGTGCCCAGGTTAGCGCTGTAAGGCACACACTGGCACCGCACCACATATACACAACACACAAGGGATGCACATGCACCGGCTCACATGTGCAGGGAGCAAATATGAAATGTGATCTGTGACGGCTCTCACACGGTCGCAGTGACAAACAAAGTCTGTGTGAAAATATTCCTTTAAAGCGATTTGTGAGAATTTTGAAGATGAACGTTGTCTCTGTGTGTGTTTGTCTATGTTTCTACGTGTCTGTGTTTCTGTGATAACCAGTTACTGGTGACAATACATGCTACTGTCAATACCGTCAATACTGTCAATACTGTATATATAACATATACCATACATCTGGCTGGAGCTAGCTCTTATTCAGCCTGGGCCCAGATCTGTGTCCTATCATGTCTAAGGAGTGGCATGATGGCACAGACAGACTGGTACCCAGGCTAGCTCTAACTGACTGACACCCAGGCTAGCCCTGACAGACTGGTACCCAGGCTAGCTCTGACAGACTGGTACCCAGGCTAGCTCTGACAGACTGGTACCCAGGCTAGCTCTAACAGACTGGTACCCAAGCTAGCTCTAACTGACTGACACCCAGGCTAGCCCTGACAGACTGGTACCCAGGCTAGCTGTGACAGACTGGTACCCAGGCTAGCTCTGACAGACTGACACCCAGGCTAGCTCTAACAGACTGGTACCCAGGCTAGCTCTGACAGACTGGCACCCAGGCTAGCTCTGACAGACTGGTACCCAGGCTAGCTGTGACAGACTGGTACCCAGGCTAGCTCTGACTGACTGGTACCCTGATATTTTCTGCTGGTTGACTGATCCAGATGTCAGGTCTGACCAGGGAGGGGATGACTATCCTAAATGGCAACCTATATGTATTCCCTATTTAGTGCACTATGGGCCCTGGTAAAAAATAGTGCAATATATACATAATATAGACACAATATATACACAATATATACACAATATATACACAATATATACACTCATAGAACAAAGGGTTCCAAAATAGTTCTTCGGATGTCTCCAGGAGAATCCTTTTTGGTTTCTGGTAGAATCATTTTGGGTTCCATGTAAAACTCTCTGTGGAAAGAGTTCTCGGCTGTCTCCAGAAGAATCCTTTTTGGTTCCTGGTAGAATCATTTTGGGTTCCATGTAAAACTCTCTGTGGAAAGAGTTCTCGGCTGTCTCCAGAATAATCCTTTTTGGTTCCTGGTAGAATCATTTTGGGTTCCATGTAAAACCCTCTGTGGAAAGAGTTCTACAGGAACCCAAAATTGTTCTACTTGGAACCAAACGCGTTCTACCTGGAACCAACAAGGGTTCTTCAAAGGGTTCTCATATGGTGATTGTAGAGAATATGAGCCATGTAGGATGCAGGTACTACCTTCACTAGAGAGTCAGTCACTAAAGATATTACTCAGCAGCTCTAAATACAAGTTGCCGTTAGGCACAGATCCAGGATCAGTCTACCCTCTCCAAACCTAACCATAACCATCAGAGGTGGGAAACCCCAAAATTGACCTTAGATCAGTGCCTCTAGGGGCAACATCATCCTAGACCATTTATGAGAAGTGCTCACTTTGTCTGGAATTGGCTCAGCAGTGGGTGTTTTTAACTGTTATAGGTTATTCAATAAGACAGTAATAGCACCAGAGTAAGTGGCAGCGATTTAGTCTTAGGATAAAGCAACGTTGGTGAAATGGATCGATTTTTATAATCTCAGGGAGTAACTCATTTTTATACCTCTCCGACATTCTCAAAGAGGCCTATTTGTTAAGCTAGAATTCCTGTTCTATCCAAAGGGATGAATTCATGTAATATGAGGGAGTGAGAGATGGATGGATAATTAAGTAGAATAGAGAGTGTTGTTGTTGCCAGGCACCTCGCCCAGTGGGTGGATGGATCTACTGCTGCTGAAAGACAAAAGAGTGAGAAAAACTCTTTACGGTAGTCATGGAAACATGGGCCATTCCATTGTACACTATTAGCATGGACCTAGTTCTTATTCCAGTGTTGATTAAAGCGTGTCCAGCAGCAGTCAACGTTTATGAGTGGATGACAAACAAGAGCAGACATAAAGATGACAGCACTCTATGTCTCAGCCTGACATCTGGGTACCGCTTCTCTCTGCTTCTGACTGTGTGTTATCGGTGACCGGGGTTTTGCTTTCTCTCTAACCTCCTCTCTCTTTTCTCCTTTTTGGTCTTTGGACTACATTGAAACCCTCCAACGAACCTCTTCCTTACCAATCCTTCAATCCACTTCCCTCTCCTCTCTTCTCTCTCCTCTCTTCGCTCTCCTCTCTTCTCTTCCCTCTCCTCTCTTCTCTCTCCTCTCTTCTCTCTCCTCTCTTCCCTCTCCTCTCTTTTCTCTCCTCTCTTCTCTCTCCTCTCTTCCCTCTCCTCTTCCGCAATTTTCCTGTGAATACTATCCCTTTCTCGCTTTCTCTCCCCTCCCTCTCTATCAATGTCATCCCTCTCTATCTCTCTCTACCCCTCTCTATCTCTGATCTCCCTACCTACCCTCTGTCCCTTTTCCTGTCCCTCCCTGGTGTCCGTCCTGTCTGTCTAGCCTTCTACAGCGCAGCACCCCTCACCTCAGCAGGCATCATCCCCATCATGCAGTCTCTGTGTCCCGACGGCCAGAGGGACGAGTTTGGCTTCCTGCAGTACAAGAACTCCACGTGAGTCACATAGTCAGTCAGTCCAAGCTGTCCTTCCTCTCCCCCTCTCTCTCACACACTCTGTCTGTCTGTCTGTCTGTCTGTCTGTCTGTCTGTCTGTCTGTCTGTCTGTCTCTCTGTCTGTCTGTCTGTCTGTCTGTCTGTCTGTCTGTATGTCTGTCTGTCTGTTTGTCTGTCTGGCAATTAAATCTCTCAGTGTTAATGTCTACAATACTTACAGTAATGGCAGGAGTGGACAATGGTCATAATCTGTAATTATGTGCATTTAATAATTGAATCTCTCTCTGTTGATGTGTGGGACCTCCTAATGGGAGAGGGCTGCCATTGTGTCTTTGAACTATACCCTATACCTCTCTCTCTCTCTTTTGTCCCTCCCACCTGTCTTCTCCCTCTCTCGCTTTGTCCCTTCCTTTCACTCGCTCGACTCTCTCTCTCCCCCCTACTGCCCCTCCCTCTCCCCCTTCTCCCCCCTCCCCCAGTGTGACCCAGTTGTTGGAGCGGATCAGTGATGTGGTGTTACAGAACCACCTGCTCACAGCAGACAGGCCAGGACTGGGCCAGGAGCTGGAGTCCCTGCAACAACACCTGGAGAGACTCAGCACGCCCACAGGGCCCTCCTCGCTGGACAACGGCTTCAACACCAGCCAAGGTATGTGTGTCAGTTTGTGTCAGACCGGAGTCATAACATTTTTAACCTTAATAGATGTGAAGGTGGATTTTTTTCAATACAACATATGATGGTTCAACGTTAGTGGAGGCTGGTGACTTGAGGAGGAACGGAGACTAATGGTATACGTAGGTGTTGGCCGATACAGACGGCAATGCTTGTTTGAAAAATCATCTAAAACAAATGATAGTAACCCCAACATTTTTATTAAGGAATGGGACAAGGCCAGTTTGTCTAAGGGAATGGTAGTGTGCAGGACAGGCTCATCATACCAGCAGTGGTCAACCTTGCTCCACTGATCCCTGATCTACTCAGTGAGCAGACTTCTATTCCAGCCCAGAAATAGCACACTTGATTATCAGGTGTGTTATTACTGGGCTGAAACAGAACCCTGCACACCCAACAGACCTCTAGCAGGGTTGACCAGCTCCAGTTGGAAAAGGTTTATACAATTTGTGTGACGTTTAACTTTAATTTTGTATACAACATTTGCTAATAATATAGGTACACATACAGTATAATCCATGGCATATAGGATATATATAGGATATACAGTATATATATATATACACCCTTAGTCTCAGTCTTAGGACATTCATTGGCACCTCTCTCTTCATCTGCAAACAGGCTTTCAAAGCTTTCCATATTTGAGGACAGAACACATCAAAGATACAGGCTTCATTATATTTAAATTATACAGGACTGAATATTATGTTTGCTATTATCTCTCTGTCCTCAAAGTTTTCCCTTCTAGGTACTGGAACTGCAAAATATTTTGATATTGTCCTCCCATCAAATGACCGGCCCTGTTCAGTAGCCTACCTTCTCCTTTTACTGTTAGTCCCCTCTTCATGGCTGTTACAAATGCATTTGGTGACTGTCTTTTTAATTTACAATGATTACATCAAGATAGATAGCTAAAAGGAAATTATCTAGCTGATGATATTTATTTCGCTTGGCTAAACAGTGTGTAAGGTTAGCTAGCTAGCAGCTCAGTTGAGTTAGCCTACAACATGACCTAGCTAGCTAGCGAACTTCTGGGTGAAACGTTGCACATTTAAACAAGGGGAACATTCATCAGTGTGTTGTGGGTATCTTATCTTTATTTAATGAGTTTATTTTATATCCAGCAGCTGCAAGTTATTGAATGAGTTGTACACTGTTTTTGATAGAGTGCTGTGTCATCTCTACTGGAGAAGCAGTTCAGTATATTCTCTGTGGTTGTGCTGAATGATTCTACCCCTGCAGGGTTCACCGTGGCCAGTATGTTGAAGAACCAGTCTGTGTTCCGTCAGTTTCTGGTCAGGAATCTGTCTCTCCCCAATAACACGGCCAGCCTTCTGCTCTCCACTCCTGTCAACCTCAAAGAGGTCTGTGCTCCTGTCACACGCATGCACGCACACAAGCAGATACACACAGATTCACACACACACACGCACAGATTCACACACACACACACACACACACACACACACACACACACACACACACACACACACACACACACACACTGTACCTCCCCAGTCCCCATCAACCCCCTGGGGAGTGTTTTATTATAGAGTAATGATGTTTTTTTTGTTGCGCATTTAAATTCCAGTGTTGTCACATGACTGATGAACAATTAAGTAACAAACAATGTCAGTATAGCCTGCCAAACCTGAATCTTTCCTCTTGGTTATATTTCAATTTAGATAACACATTTTTGACATCTAAACTAGAACACCCGATCGTCAAAATTTCAGATTTGACAAAGACCTGTGTGTGTGTGTGTGTGTGTGTGTGTGTGTGTGTGTGTGTGTGTGTGTGTGTGTGTGTGTGTGTGTGTGTGTGTGTGTGTGTGTGTGTGTGTGTGTGTGTGTGTGCATCCTGTTCTCTGAGTGTCCTCTCTCCCCCTGCTGAACTGTAGGTCTTCAACATGATATTTGGCCTGTACCCCAGAGCTGGAGGGGGGAGTAGTCATGCTTCAGGAGGGGCAAAAGAGACCGCACAAACCCCTGCAGAGAAGAGCCTTCAACTGGAAGTAGGATGCTAATTGGAAATATTACATTGAATGTAATTGATCTGAGTGGGTGTATTAGTTCTGCAGTAATCCCTGTACTATCCTCCCTTCAGGAGAAGCTTCTGGGAGCCATGCATCGTCTGGACGGAGGACTGATCCACAAAGCTTTGCGAGACCCAACCAAAGCAGCCCATCGGCAGGGCCTACTCAAACTCATGTCTCAGGCATTAGGCCTAGCAGAAGGAGAGGCAGGCCAGAGATACGATCCCCAGGGACTGAAGGAGATGGAGGTACACTACCTGATATATTCTCCTATATCTGAATCATCCTCCTTTTCTTTCCTCCTTCCTCCTGTCTTTTTTTATATTGAATCACTGACCTTTATTGTACAGGAATACCATTGAAATAATGTATACTATATACTGTATGATGATGATGATGAGTATGAAGAAGATGATGATGACGATGAGGTTGATGAGGATGATGATGATGATGATGATGAGGTTGATGAGGATGATGGTGATGACGATGATGATGATGATGATGAAATGTATATGCTGTTGATTGTAAAAATATAAAAAAATCCCCCTCGAAGGATGTTCTCCTGACTGGTGCCATGTTGGAAATGCTTACTTGTGGGGAGGATGGGACTGGTGAGCTGAGCAAGATCCTATTGGTTCCTGAGAAGCAGCAGTCCCTGCTCCAGGCCTATCGCAGCACAGTGTGTGGTGGCGGGGAGGGACAGAGGACTGAGCGCTTTGGAGAGATGAGCCAGGAGCTGAGAGACCAGATAGACACACAGAGCCTCGTTGACAAGGTACAGTACTGAGAGACCAGATAGAGCCTATTTAACAAGGTACAGTACTGAGAGACCAGATAGAGCCTCGTTGACAAGGTACAGTACTGAGAGACCAGATAGAGCCTATTTAACAAGGTACAGTACTGAGAGACCAGATAGAGCCTCATTGACAAGGTACAGTACTGAGAGACCAGATAGAGCCTCATTGACAAAGTACAGTACTGAGAGACAATGGCTAGGGCCCAAATTGCACCCTATTCCCTATTCAGTGCCCTACTTTTGAACTGAGCCCTATGGTTCCTGGTCAAATGAAGTGCACTGAATAGAGAATAGGGTGCACACTCAAAGGCTGCTTTGAACTGGGGATCACCATGGTGAGCAGGGCCGTACTACCGCATTTGGCACCGACTTCCGTGCCCTTCTGGGGACCTCCATTTTGCCATGGTGCAGAGAGAAAAATGTGCAGTATTATAACGCTATTCTACACATTTTGCCATGAGGCTGGGAGAAGGTCGGGGGCCCCGTGGCACCTGCTCTGCATGCCCGTTCAGTAATCCGGCCCTGATGGCGAAGTGCTTTTCACTCATCAAACACAAATAAATACTGTAAACACTGTGGAGTGTGGAATGGCAGACAGTCCATGACTCCTCAGTATATCTATGTACTCTACAGCACTCATTCTCCTCTCTTCCTATGATTCTTCTCTTCTTTCACACTCTCTCTCTCTCTCTCTCTCCCACTCCCTTTCTTGCTCTCCACACCAGCTGCGTCTGGAGAAGGTCAACTTCTCGGCTCCTCTGTCCCAGTCCCACCTGGGTGCTCTGCTGAAAGACCTGGCTGACGTGGAGAGGCTCGTCAGGGACGTAGACCTGCTGTCAGGCCTGGCTCGCCTGCTCCCTAAGGGGGCCTGTGCTGGGGCTCATACGGTCCCTGGGGCCCCTGCCAACACCACCACCTCCTGGGCCCGCAACGCCACTACCTGGGGGCCCAACACCACTGAGACCCCTGGGGAGGAGGGAGGAGAGGAGGAGGGTGGAGGACGAGAGAAAGAGAAAGGGAAAGAGAATCCTCATTCACAGTTTTCTGCTTTTGTACAGCTGTGGGCAGGGCTGCAGCCTATTCTGTGTGGGAACGATAGGTGTGTGTCTTCGTAATGGGATCATTCCTGTGCTGTTGTTCTTTGACTTGAGATCAACCTGAGTGCCAGTTGAGATCAACCTGAGTGCCAGTCTGTTTGTTCTATCATGCCAATCCCCTGTCACTTACTGTCATGACAGCAATGGAATGGCTGGAGCACAAACAGATCCGGGACCAGGCTAGAGATCTACAGGGTATGCAGGCTTTTGTTCCAGCCGTATAAGAACACCCCAGTTCAACTAAACAAGAACGTAATGTTTGGAATTGATGAGGTGTGTTAGAGCTGGGCTGGCACCAGGGTAGGGAAACCCTGTGCTCTATACCTATGCTGTAAAGGCTAAAGTTGTTGATTTCTGTCTTCTGTCTATCTCCAGGATCATTGAGCCTGAAGCTTTGAAGCAGGGGAATATGAGCTCTCTGGGTTTCACCAGTAAAGAGCAGCGCAATCTGGGTTTACTCGTGCATCTGATGACTACAAATCCCAAGATCCTCTACTCTCCTGTTGGCTCACAGGTGGACAAAGTAATTCAGAAGGCAAGTACATGATCATGTTCTTTCAGACTCTGTCATCTGTATCATTATAATGCATATGTACAGTCCAGTCAAAAGTTTGGACACACCTACTCATTCAAGGGTTTTACTTTATTTTTACTATTTTCTACATTGTAGAATAATAGTGAACTATGAAATAACACACATGGAATCATGTAATTATCAGAATATATGTAATATTTGAGATTTTTTCAAAGTAGCCACCCTGTGCCTTGATGACAGCTTTGCACACTCTTGGTATTCTCTCAACCAGCTTCACCTGGAATGCTTTCCATCAGTCTTGAAGGAGTTCCCACATATACTGAGCACTTGTTGGCTTCTTTTCCTTCACTCTGCGGTCCAACTCATCCCAAACCATCTCAATTGGGTTGAAGTCAGGTGATTGTGGATGCCAGGCCATCTGATGCAGCACTCTATAACTCTCCTTTTTGGTCAAATAGCCCTTACACAGCCTGGAAGTGTGAGGGGTCATTGTCCTGTTGAAAAACAAATGATAGTCCCACTAAGCGCAAACCAGATTACTGCAGAATGTTGTAGTAGCCATGCTGGTTATGTGTGCCTTGAATTCTAAATAAATCAGACAGTGTCACCAGCAAAGCACCCACACACCATCACACTTCCTCCTCCATGCTTCACGGTGGGAACCACACATGCAGAGATCATCAATTCACCTACCCTGCGTCTCACAAAGACACAGTGGTTGGAACCAAAAATCTCAAATTTGGAGTCCAAAGGACAGATCTCCATTGCTTGTGTTTCTTGGCCCAAGCAAGTCTCCTTTTCTTATTGGTGTCCTTTAGTGGTGGAGTTTTTGCAGCAATTCGAACATGAAGGCCTGATTCACGCAGTCTTCTCTCAACAGTTGATGTTGAGATGTGTCTGTTACTTGAACTCTGTGAAGCATTTATTTGGGCAGCAATTTCTGAGGCTATTAACTCTAATGAACTTTTCCTCTGCAGCAGAGGTAACTCTGGGTCTTCCTTTCCTGTGGCGGTCCTCATGAGAGCCAGTTTCATCATAGCGCTTGATGGTTTTTGCGAACGCACTTGAAGAAGCTTCTTGAAGTTCTTGAAATGTTCCGCGTTGACTGACCTTCATGTCTTAAAGTAATGATGGACTGTCATTTCTCTTAGCTTTTTTTAGATGTTCTTGCTATAATATGGACTTGGTATTTTACCAAATAGGGCTATCTTCTGTATACCTTGTCACAACACAACCAATTGGCTCAAACGCACTAAGAAGGAAAACAATTCCACAAATTAACTTTTAAGAAGGCACAGCTATTCATTGAAATGCATTCCAGGTGACTTATGAAGCTGGTTGAGAGAATGCCAAGAGTTTGCAAAGCTGTCATCAAAGCAAAGAGTGGCTACTTTTAATACTTTTTTGTTTACTACATGTTTCCATGTGTGTTTTTTCATAGTTTTGATGTCTGCACTATTATTCCACAATATAGAAAATAGTAAAAATAAAATGATGAGTAAAAATGAGTAGGTGTGTCCAAACTTTTGACTGATACTGTATGTATACAGTGACTGGTGCCTTCTATGCTGTGTCCTCTGCGATAGAGTTGTTCCGATGTCATTTTTGCATTGCTGGGTTAAACATTAGCAGGATATACAGCTAATTTCATAAATAATAAATGAAAATGACTATGAAATGCATATGTATGCAAGATGGAAATCATGTGTTTGGTGTATTTGATACCAATCCACTAATTCCGCTCCAGCCATTACCACAAGCCCGTCCTCCCTAATTTAGGTTCCACCAACCTCCTGGGATTGAGACTCATATTAAGAAGAAAAGGGAACGTGGTCTTTAGTGGGAACCCCAAAGTCATTTATCAGACACTTTTAGACTCTCAGCGTATTGAGAACATGTTGTGAATTCATTAGAAACACCATGGTCATTTGTTTCCCAGCCTAAACACATTAACCATTCAACTGCATGTTCTGTATATTGGTTTAGAGCACAATGTGTAGGAAGTCAATGAGCTGCTAGATTAATCATGCTCCTCCCCAGTCCCCGGAGGTCTCCTATACCACAACATATGCACAACTGGCCATTGATTATGTTTCTCTGTACATCCCACTAGTTACCACAGGCTTGTTATTGGCAGACAGTTGATTTCTTATCTTAGCAAGTGGACTGGAGGATGGAGGCTGAGAAATTATTAAAACTAGAGAGAGAGGGGGAGGGGCAGGGAGTGGAGAGAGTGGCCACAGAAAGGACTCAACAGAAAAGTAACAACGGTTGAAAGGATGTGGATAGAGTAACTGGATACAGTGATGGGACTGGGATAGCTCTGGTCCAGGGTGTTAGCTGAGAAAACCTAGTGCCAGCAAGCCACACGTAACTCCTTGGACCAGAGCTAGGACTTGCACAGCTTCTGTGTTGATGGTGACATGTGCTATTGCTTGCTGTCTGTGTAGGCAAATGAGACATTTGCGTTTGTGGGGAACGTGACTCACTACGCCAGGGTGTGGCTCAACATCTCTGCCCAGCTCAGGACCTACCTGGAGGAGGGCAAGCTGCACCACCAGCTGGCCTGGCTGCAGCTGGTAACACACAGTAATAACTTAATAAGATAACGCATACACATAATACTAAATATTTATTGTCCCCCACACAGTACATTTATACAGTCCTTATCTTGCCTGATAAGCCCATACGTACACATACTGTAACACAAACACAAACACAACTTCTGATGTCCTCCTCTTCTTAGTTGACCTCTAACCTGCGTGGTCACCCGGAGCTGCTGAACGGGACGGACAGTGACCTGTTGCGTGGGCTGCTGGATGGCAACTACACCCTGTCCAACACCTCCACCCTGCTGGAGCAGCTGGACACCATTGACAACGCAGCATGCGGCTGGACACACTTCATGTCCAAGGTCAGTGTTCAGGAGATGAGCCGTTGGTTGTGTCCCAAATGCCACCCTATTTCCAAAACAATTCACTACTTTTGGTCAGAGCCAAGAGGGATCTGGCCTAAAGTAGTGCACTACCGTACAGTATATAAGCAAATAGGATGGCATTTCAGACACAGCCTGTATGTAGGCAGGAGGTACCATAAACATGGGTGGTCTGATTCAGACTGACAAAGGAAGAGCGATAGAACTTGAGTACATTGATCCAGTCCCACAGACAGCGGGCGTACAGTAATATGAGCATTGATAATCAGTACCACACAGCACGCAAAGCTCAATTCAATGCTCAGTCCCAGGAGACATCCCAAATGGCACCCTAACTTTTAACCAGAGTCCATAGGGCAAGGACTAGTGTTACCAGTGTTAGAGATATAGACGGTTCCTGTGCTCTTGGCAGTTGGCACTGTGGCAGACCTGGGATCCAACCTCTCCAACCTGTGTGTGTATTTCAGAAGGGTTGGGAACAAGGCAAGAGATTAATTTTCCTTTGACTGCAAGGACAATAGATTAATAAAGTTTTTTTTGTTGTCTTTTTCTACTTCTCTTGTTCCAGGTCAGTGTGGATATCTTCAAGGGTTTCCCTGATGAAGACAGCATCGTCAACTATACCCTGAACCAAGCCTACCACGATAACATCTCAGTGTTTGCCAGTGAGTACTGTACAGTAAATACTGAATAGGAGAGACGACTCTATTTCATCATAAGTTATGAAAACGTAATTGTCCATTCTATTTTACAAAAGGGAAATGTGTCTTTGGCACTCTGGCTTAACAGTGAAAACAGATAATAGATAATGGCCAGGGGCAGGGGTCAGATGGGTATTACTGAAAGGGCAGCAGCTGTGACATGCAGATAGCCTCCAGTCTGAAAATAAATGTCATATTATGAGGAAGCAATGTGAAATATATACTGTAGCTATATCACTGTAACAGAATGTCCCCCTCGCTCTCTTCCAGGTGTGACATTATGAGGAAGTCATGTGAAATATATACTGTAGCTATATCACTGTAATAGAATGTCCCCCTCCCTCTCTTCCAGGTGTGACATTATAAGGAAGTAATGTGAAATATATACTGTAGCTATATCACTGTAATAGAATGTCCCCCTCCCTCTCTTCCAGGTGTGACATTATAAGGAAGTAATGTGAAATATATACTGTAGCTATATCACTGTAATAGAATGTCCCCCTCCCTCTCTTCCAGGTGTGACATTATGAGGAAGTCATGTGAAATATATACTGTAGCTATATCACTGTAATAGAATGTCCCTCTCCCTCTCTTCCAGGTGTGATATTCCAGACCAACAGAGATGGCTCCCTGCCTCCTCATGTCCTCTATAAGATCAGGCAGAACTCCAGCTTCACAGAGAAAACCAACGAGATCCGCCGGGCCTACTGGCGCCCGGGGCCCAACACAGGGGGAAAGTTCTACTTTCTCTATGGCTTTGTGTGGATCCAGGGTACGTGTCCAGAATCCTCCATCTTGACTACTGAAGGGTAAATGTAGACTGAAATATTGCCAGCATGTTTCTGCTTTAGACTAATTTTGCCAACTTTAGCCAACACTAGACAACAATAGACAATTCTAGACAACTTCAGACAACTCTAGACAACACTAGACAACTCTAGACAACACTAGACAACAATAGACAATTCTAGACAACTTCAGACAACTCTAGACAACACTAGACAACTCTAGACAACACTAGACAACAATAGACAATTCTAGACAACACTAGACAACAATAGACAATTCTAGACAACTTCAGACAACTCTAGACAACACTAGGCAACTTTAGCCAACACTAGACAACAATAGACAATTCTAGACAACTTCAGACAACTCTAGACAACACTAGACAACTCTAGACAACACTAGACAATTAATTTAAACTCTAACCAATATTAGCCAACTCCAGACAACTATCTATCCACCAACGTCTATCCAAGATGGCGTAGCAGTGCAGACGTGTTTTGTTCGTCCTCTCATGTACTTTTGTATTTTTTCGTATTTTTTTGTATATATTTCAATTTTATTTTCAATCTCTTCTCCATTTTAGTTCAATTATACCTTCCGGTAACCTGCCTCACCCAATGTGATACGGAACCGCTATTATTTTTAATTTTTAAACCTTATAGCAAGAACCACCTAGCCATCAGAAGCTAATCAGCTAATTAGCTACAAGCTTTTTAGTCATTGGTAGCCACTGCTAGTGGCCTTTACCTTCTGCACAGGTACCATTCCTTTTTTTAGCTTGGATAATACTCGCCAGCCTACCAGTAACGGACTGTCTCTCCACCACAACGTCGGATTCCTGCCGTAATCCCTGGACCATTCTCCTGATCTTCACAGCTAGCTAGCACCCACCGAGTTACCCAGTACCGAAGCTTTCCCTGAGGCCCACCTCCCAGCCTACTCAGTTGTTCACCTGGACTCCACCCAAATACGGCTAGAACACACTACTCCACCGCATCCTTGCCGTAAGCTCTGGACCTTGGCACCAGATCACCGCTGCTACCGAGTGGCTATAGTGGCTAACGCCACTGCCCCGAAGCTAGCACCAGTTAGCCGTGATTCAGGCGCATCTCCTGGATAGAAAACTAAACTACTACAACTACAATACCTCTTTCGCCATCTGGCTTGGATCCTTAGTCGACACGGCGCCCCGCCGCACCACCACAACTGGTATGCTGATAAATACTCCATCCGCTGTGCCTTCAACCGGCCTCTGTCGGACGTCAGAGCAGACACGTCTACTAACCCCGGGGTACTAACTTTAAATGCTGTGTCGCCCGCGTGCTAGCATGGTAGCGACTACTCCGCGGCTTCCTTGTTCCATCTATTGCTGCCCCTCGGACCCTATGATCACTTGGCTACATAGCTGATGCCCGCTGGACTGTCCATTAATCACGGTACTCCATTCTGTTTATTTTTTTGTTTTGTTTATTTATTTTTTTGTGTGTTTTTTTGTTGTCTATCTGTCGGCCCCAGCCGCGAACTCAGGCTCTTTGTGTAGTTAACCAACCCTCTCTGCCCAGTCATCACCATTTTACCTGTTGTTGTTTTAGCTGATTACCTGTTGTCTCACCCATTGTTGTCTTAGCTAGCTCTCCAAATCAACACCTATGATTACTTTATGCCTCGATGTATGTCTCTCTCATATGTCAATATGCCTTGTATACTGTTGTTTAGGTTAGTTATCATTGTTTTAGTTTACAATGGAGCCCCTAGTTCCACTCATTATACCTTTGATATCTCCTTTGTCCCACCTCCCACTCATGCAGTGACCTCACCCATTATAACCAGCTTATCCAGAGATACAACCTCTATTATCATCACTCAGTGCCTGGGCTTACCTCCGCTGTACCCGCACCCCACCATACCCCTGTCTGCACATTATGCCCTGAATCTATTCTACCACGCCCAGAAATCTGCTCCTTTTATTCTTTGTCCCCAACGCTCTAGGCGACCAGTTTTCCATTTAGTCGTACCCTCATCCTACTCCTCCTCTTTTCCTCGGGTGATGTGGAGGTAAACCCAAGCCCTGCGTGTCCCTAGGCACCCTTATTTATTGACTTCTGTGATCGAAAAAAACTTGGTTTCATGCATGTCAACATCAGAAGCCTTCTCCCTAAGTTTGTTTTACACACTCCTACCAACCCTGATGTCCTTGCCATGTCTGAATCACGGCTTAGGAAGGCCACCAACAATTCTGAGATTTCCATACCCAGCTACATCATTTTCCGTCAAGATAGAACTGCCAAAGGGGGAGGAGTTGCAATCTACTGCAGAGATAGCCTGCAAAGTTCTGTCATACTTTCCAGGTCTATACCCAAACAGTTTGAACTTCTAATTAAAAAAATTAACCTCTCCAGAAATAAGTCTCTCACTGTTGCCACCTGCTATCGACCCCCCTCTGCTCCCAGCTGTGCCCTGGACACCATTTGTGAATTGATCGCCCCCCATCTAGCTTCAGATTTCGTTCTGTTAGGTGACCTAAACTGGGATATGCTTAACACCCCGGCAGTCCTACAATCTAAGCTAGATGCCCTTATCCTTACACAAATCATCAAGGAACCCACCAGGTACAACCCTAAATTCGTAAACATGGGCACCCTCGTAGACTTTATCCTGACCAACTTGCCTTCCAAATACACCTCTGCTGTTTTCAATCAGGATCTTGGCGATCACTGCCTCATTGCCTGTATCCGCTATGGGTCCGCGGTCAAACGACCACTCCTCACCTCTGTCAAATGCTCCCTAAAACACTTCTGCGAGCAGGCCTTTCTAATCGACCTGGCCCGGGTATCCTGGAAGAATATTGACCTCATCCCGTCAATCGAGGATGCCTGGTCATTCTTTGAAAGTAATTTCCTCACCATCTTAGATAAGCATGCCCCGTTCAAAAAATGCAGAACTAAGAACAGATATAGCCCTTGGTTCACTCCAGGCCTGACTGCCCTTGACCATCACAAAAACATCCTGTGGCGGACTGCAATAGCATCAAATAGTCCCCATGATGTGCAACTGTTCAGGGAAGTCAGGAACCAATGGACGCAGTCAGTCAGGAAAGCAAAGGCTAGCTTTTTCAAGCAGAAATTTTCATCCTGTAGCTCTAACTCCAAAAGGTTTTGGGACACTATAAAGTCCATGGAGAACAAGAGCACCTCCTCCCAATTACCCACTGCACTGAGGCTAGGTAACATGGTCACCACTGATAAAGCCATGATAATCGAAAATTTCAACAAGCATTTCTCAACAGCTGGCCATGCCTTCCTCCTGGCTACTCCAACCTCGGCCAACAGCTCCGCCTCCCCCACAGCTACTCGCCCAAGCCTCTCCAGCTTCTCCTTCACCCAAATCCAGATAGCAGATGTTATGAAAGAGCTGCAAAACCTAGACCCGTACAAATCAGCTGGGCTAGACAATCTGGACCCTCTCTTTCTAAAACTATCCGCTGCCATTGTTGCAACCCCTATTACCAGCCTGTTCAACCTCTCTTTCGTATCGTCCAAGATTCCTAAAGATTGGAAAGCTGCCGCGGTCATCCCCCTCTTCAAAGGGGGTGGCACCCTAGACCCAAACTGTTACAGACCTATATCCATCTTGCCCTGCCTATCTAAAGTCTTTGAAAGCCAAGTTAATAAACAGATAAATGACCATTTCGAATCCCACCGTACCTTCTCCGCTGTGCAATCCGGCTTCCGAGCCGGTCACGGGTGCACCTCAGCCACGCTCAAGGTACTAAACGATATCATAACCGCCATCGATAAAAGACAGTACTGTGCAGCCGTCTTCATCGACCTGGCTAAGGCTTTCGACTCTGTCAATCACCTTATTCTTATCGGCTGACTCAATAGCATTGGTTTTTCTAATGACTGCCTCGCCTGGTTCACCAACTACTTTGCAGACAGAGTTCAGTGTGTCAAATCGGAGGGTATGTTGTCCGGACCTCTGGCAGTCTCTATGGGGGTACCACAGTGTTCAATTCTCAGGCCGACTTTTTTCTCTGTATATATCAATGATGTCCCACTTGCTGCGGGCGATTCCCTGATCCACCTCTACGCAGATGATACCATTCTGTATACTTCTGGCCCTTCCTTGGACACTGTGCTAACTAACCTCCAAATGAGCTTCAATGCCATACAACACTCCTTCCGTGGCCTCCAACTGCTCTTAAACGCTAGTAAAACCAAATGCATGCTTTTCAACCGTTTGCTGCCCGCACCCGCCCCCCCCCCGACTAGCATCACCACCCTGGATGGTTCCGACCTAGAATATGTGGACAACTATAAATACCTAGGTGTCTGGCTAGACTGTAAACTCTCCTTCCAGACTCATAGTAAACATCTCCAATCCAAAATCAAATCTAGAATCGTCTTTCTATTTCGCAACAAAGCCTCCTTCACTCACGCCGCCAAACTTACCCTAGTAAAACTGACTATCCTACCGATCCTCGACCTCTGCGATGTCATCTACAAAATTACTTCCAACACTCTACTCAGCATACTGGATGCAGTCTATCACAGTGCCATCCGTTTTGTTCCCAAATCACCTTATACCACCCACCACTGCGACCTGTATGCTCTAGTCGGCTGGCCCTCGCTACATATTCATCGCCAGACCCACTGGCTCCAGGTCATCTATAATTCTATGCTAGGTAAAGCTCTGCCTTATCTCAGTTCACTGGTCACGATAACAACACCCACCCGTAGCACGCGCTCCAGCAGGTATATCTCACTGGTCATCCCCAAAGCCAACACCTCATTTGGCCGCCTTTCCTTCCCGTTCTCTGCTGCCAGTGACTGGAACGAATTGAAAAAAATATTTTATTTTTCTGTCATTGTTGTGTCGTTGTGTCGTTGTTGTATCGTTGTTGTGTTGTTGCTTGGTAAATTCAAGGCTGCACTTGTTGTTTCAGCGTTATCTGCACAATGGGAAAGCGTTAACAGGATATACATAGACTATAGACTATAAATCAACTGCCTAAAGTGGGTTCACTGAGGACACAATTGTTGTGTCAAAAGTATTGTTTTGTTGCATTAAAGACCAAAATTGGTTAAAGAAAATTGTGATAAATTAAAAATATATACGCGTTTCATTTAAGGACCACAAAATTGACAGCTGTGCCATATAGATTGCAAAATAGTGGCAAGATATTTTTGATGTACCGATTCCATGGCACATGGTTTATGAATTGACACGCAAAACGTTGAATTTTTCAATATAAATGATTATACCTAATTCTTGCAACCAATAGAATATTATATATATATATATGGGGGATACAACATTAACAGCTCTGCAGATTTTGCTGTGAGGAGGTAGAGTCATTAGATCATTTATTTTGGTACTGTCTATATGTAGCTCGTTTTTGGTCACAGGTCCAGGAATGGCTGAAGAATTGCAACATTTACCTGGAGCTAGCAAAAATGTTTATCTTCAATATACAATCTGTAGAAACTATGAGAATATAAAGGTTCAGAACGTTTGTGAAGCATCCCAGCACAGTTGAAAAATATATGGCAAATAGAAATCCAAACGTATGTATAGGTATGTGTATATGTATGCATGTTTATATATATGTGTGTCTGTGTATATATATATATATATATATATATATATATATATATATATATATATATTTACTCAAAAATATATGGGGGATTGAAATGATAATTACATTGATGGAAGCTACAATCTATCCACAATATTAAAGCTGATCAACCCCCTAAAAGAAAGGAATATATATATATATATATATATATATATATAATATATTGTGGTAAACTGGTGATCCTGAAGTGGGCACACCTGTGTGGGTGCCAACGCCAAGCTGCAGATACAGCACTTTTTCTCCGAGATTCATCTTTTATTTACGAAGCAGGAGAGAAAAAGACAAGCTGCTTATTTGACACAAAGTTAATACAAATAATGCATTGGAACTGACATGGCGGTCTGTTGAGTGTGCTGTACATAGAGACATCCTGGGCTCACTGAGACAATATCATTGATTTAATCCAGAACAGATCGATTTTTACCTCTGCATTGTAAACCACACTGATTACCACATTGCATTGGGTAGTGTGGTTAGGATAGAACTTGATGGGACGGCTTATTCAGTGAGGTGTAGAGTGGCACTGTCATCTCTGCTGCGTCTTGATGTGTGTGTGTGTGTGTGTGTGTGTGTGTGTGTGTGTGTGTGTGTGTGTGTGTGTGTGTGTGTGTGTGTGTGTGCGCGTGTGTGCGTGTGTGTGCGTGTGTGTGTGTGTGCGTGTCTTCCTGTCTGCCTGCCTGTGTGTCCTCAGATATGATAGAGAGAGCCATCATTAACACGTTTGTGGGTCATGACGTGGTGGAGCCTGGGAACTATGTTCAGATGTTCCCCTACCCCTGCTACACCAGAGACGAGTAAGAACTGGAACTCTCTCTATACACCTCTCCTCTCTCTCACTTTCTTTTTTCCTTTAAAAACAATAACTGTTAATTGTATCACTTCTATTTTTATGTTACTTCTGAGATGATGACTTTGCATCGTCCATGTATATTAGGTAGATAGGTAAATAATGGAATATGTCACACATCTTCCTTTGGTAGCTACACTAGAGATGAGCAAGACATGTTACTGTATCTATTCTTTACTCTAATCATCTCTCTCAGACCCTGACTCTCATTTATGTCCATATCCTAACTTAAGATGCATAACTCTCACTGTTGAGATGCGTTTTAGATTCAGCATCACTGCGTCAAGAGAAATATAGTATTATTTTTAACAGAAATATCTACATATATTTTGGGATGTTATGTATACCTGGAAATAATCAGAATTCATGTAAACATTGCAGTTTTGAAAACATAGCTTGTCCCCCCAAAAATAGTATCTTGACACAACTTATGGAGTAAGTTAAGCCTCCTACACATTTCTGTACTGAATGAAATATTACCACTACCCTTTTAAAACCATGTCTATCTTTATTTCCCAAACGCAATTCAACAGAATCACAGTCACTTTTAGTCTTTTCATAATTTTAAGCATATTTTCCACTTTTAACATAGACCAGGCCCGTTGATGCCTCATATCCCGGTGATAATGCCTTGCATTACGCCTGTGAAGAAAACACTTACATTTGCTCAACTTGACATTGGCTCATCCATTGTCTCAACTTACCCCAAGGCAAACATTTTGACTACACTGTAAACAAAATATCTAGCTGTTTCAACTAAATGTTATTAAGTACCTGGTTACACAGACTTCTTTTGTTTACTCAACCTTTCGGCAAAAGTATTACTGTCACGTCCTGACCATAGAGAGTCCTTATTTTCTATGGTAGAGTAGGTCAGGGCGTGACTGGGGGGTTAGTCTAGTTTATTATTTCTATGTGGGGTTCTAGGTTTGTTTTTCTATGTTGGTGATTGTGTATGATTCCCAATTAGAGGCAGCTGGTAATCGTTGTCTCTAATTGGGGATCATATTTAAGTAGCTGTTTTTCCCACCTGTGTTTATGGGATATTGTTTTGAGTTAGTGCACGTAGCATCTCCTTAGTCGTTTAATGTTTATTGTTTGTTTTGCTAAGTTTCACTTTATAATAAATTATGTGGAACTCAACAGCTGCGCCTTGGTCCGTCTCTACAAACGAACGTGACAATTACCTGAACTTAACATTATGAGTTGGCCCAACATGAGAAAACGTAGGCACAAATTCTGTAAACTTCAAATAATGTGTTTGCTCAAATTGTCTCATATGTTCATTCAACTATAAAATATTATTACTTTCCTAAAAAAGGTCTGTGGATCTAGTTACACACACAGAGCTTTTAACATACAATGTTTTTAACAGACATATTTGACACACATTGACATACATTGTGCATGTTCATTTATTTTATACAGTAATTAATATTTACTCACCTGGGATTTAATCTCATAACCTCTTGGTGCAAAGCATTTTAATCATCCTGATACGCTACCATGTCTGTGTCAATAACTGATTTCACCTGTATTGCTACTGTCGTGGAAATTCACCACTAAGGATTCAAACTCAAAGTAAATGAATCAATCTTTGTTATCATGGCCGGAGAGGTTCACTAACTCAATATAAGCCTGATGAAACTCTGAACATGACTGTTCCCTTTTCAGTCCCTTTATACTGCAAGTCATATAAGCATTGTTGATTCCTGCATGAGACTAACTGATACCACACCAGGCTTCTTAACTTGAAACTGAGATATTGTATCACTATTTCTAGTTCCCAGAGTAATGTTCTGGTTGTACTGTCAAATTACTTATCAGTGATAGTGTGGTTTACTCCTTTGTGTAGTCAATCCATCACTCGCATGAACCCAACCCAGTCCATTGTACATTGTCACATGAACCCAACCCAGTCCATTGTACATTGTCACATGAACCCAACCCAGTCCATTGTACATTGTCACATGAACCCAACCCAGTCCATTGTACATTGTCACATGAACCCAACCCAGTCCATTGTACATTGTCACATGAACCCAACCCAGTCCATTGTACATTGTCACATGAACCCAACCCAGTCCATTGTACATTGTCACATGAACCCAACCCAGTCCATTGTACATTGTCACATGAACCCAACCCAGTCTATTGTACATTGTCACATGAACCCAACCCAGTCCATTGTACATTGTCACATGAACCCAACCCAGTCCATTGTACATTGTCACATGAACCCAACCCAGTCCATTGTACATTGTCACATGAACCCAACCCAGTCCATTGTACATTGTCACAGGAACCCAACCCAGTCTATTGTACATTGTCACATGAACCCAACCAAGACAGGTTATCACAAAGCAGCATTTGACTAAACATACGATCTGATACACACAGAGAACGTTTACTCCTTTTATCACTCTGTGATAACTATTGTTACATTTTAAGGTAAGCATTAGATTATGGCTAAAACTATCAAAGGACGTTCTATCAAAATACTTCTATTAAAAGTTGGCGAAATCAACACATAAAACCAGACACTGTATCCGTTCAAACCCTCTGGGTTGTACAATCTGGCTAGTAACTGATGCTTATTCCATAGCCCTTACACTTGTAAAACCATTGCAGTAGAATGGTTTAACTTAAGACCTTCGCTTCATACAGTTACACACATGCTTCATTACACAATTTAATTTATGTCAATTCTATCACCATAAGCAGGGGGGGGGGAACATGGTCATGCTCTTCATGGCCTTCAGTGAGTTCCTTGTAGTCCTCATTATCTTCATCATTCTCATCAGCAGATGGCATTTATTTTAGCCAAATCAAACTAACAGTGGACATAATAGTTGCTTAGACCTGTGAGACAAAAGAAGAGCACAGTGCCTCAAGCAGTCTCTGCTATGTAATCTGCTAAATAGGTGACATTCATAGACGAGTCAGGAACAAAGGTGCAACACTCATCTCCCATGACTGCACACATTCCTCCCTGACTTCCTCATAGGTAGTCTAGAGCTTCACAATTTTGTAAGGCCAATTTTCGAAGTGCTACCATTTCAGTACTGAAGGCCTTAAGGGCTTTTGACATAGCATTAGCCACTCCATAATTAGGGAGAATTACACCAGTAAATTGTGACAGGGCCGTTTGAATATGAGTAAACCCTGCCAGTGAGCACTGCTGCAGGGGGACAATATCCCGGGAAATTAATTATACGTCATCTGGCACTGCTCTCATAGCAGGAACAACGAACCCAATAGTACACACTACCCCCAAATTATCTGGTAGGATAATAATAATATGCGCTGTTCCGTCATAACCAATAGGTCCCATTAGGGTCTGATTTACTTGTTTCCAATGTTTTTGAAGCACTGAGAAGAACACAGTTACATTTGAGAGTCTGCCCATCTGCAAATAATAAACTGTCAGTGATCAATTTGATTCTCCATCAGTCCATTGTACAATTGCACACATTTTCACCTAGGTAAACATACCCATTACCCTGTATACACCAGCATTCTATTGGGATGGGTGTGGGACAGATTTTATTTTCTCAAGGTCTTCTATAACTACTTATCCAAGTTTGGTTATAAAAAGCAAAATAAGGTCCGGTCGTCAAGGAGGGGAATTGTAAACCTCAGTGCTGGAAGCATGGAAAAGTCTAATTTACACCGGCTGGGACACCCAGTAAAGGGAGCCCATCACCTACCCCCTATGGGCCTAGCCCACAGACCCAACAGGAAGTGCTTGGGGAGAGTCCATTCGCCAACATCTGTGCTGTGGAAAGGAATGAGTTCATAGTGTCTTTTCCTCTCACAACTTTACCAGCTTCTTCTGTGCCTCTACTCCAGGCCTGCGGTGGTCCCGTTGGCTGGGGACGGTCCCTGGATCCTTCTAGGTCATTACTGACCAGCAGGAGGCAGACGACGGTCTCCACTATCATGTGAGACCAATCCAGAAACAGGTCCTTTCGCATTCACCGATCCTCCTCACCATTCTGATTTCCTGGTTCTCGCAACTTCCTGCAGTGGGGTGTATGTGCCCACGTATCTCGTTCTGCTACCTTGACAGCTGAGGATTTGGTCAGGAGCACCTGGTATGCTCCCTTTCACTTGGGGTCTTTCGAACTTTTTCTTCGAAGATCCTTGACCACAATGAAATGTCCTGGTTTCACGTTGTGGTGAGCAACACCTGCAAGGTTCGGCAGAGAAGCCTTCACTTGTGAGAAGAGAGTATTAAGAACACTGTTAAGAGATACACAATAAGCCACCAGGTCCTCCATTCCTTGAAGGGTTAACCTATTTCGGGGGAAAGGATTGTTAGTCATTCTCATGGGGAGTCCAGTTAGTACCTTGTGTGGGGAGAGACCAGTCAGTGTGAGACCTACCTCTCATGGTCATCAGTGCCAAAGGGAGTACTTTTACCCAGGACAGACTCGTTTCTGCCATGAGTTTGGTCAATTTGTTATTTAGCGTTTGGTTATCAAATCAAATCCAATTTTATTTGTCACATGAAATGCTTACTTACAAGCCCTTAACCAACAATGCAGTTTTAAGAAAATACCAACAACAAAAAAGTAAGAGATAAGAATAACAAATGATTAAAGAGCAGCAGTAAAAACCAATAGCGGGACTATATACATGGCGTGTTGTACAGCATCCCCTGACTGTGGGTGGTAGGCACAGTGCGGTCTCAAGTCAACCTGCATTGCTTCTGATAAGGACTGAACAATCTTGTTTACGTAATGTCTACCGACAGCCCCCCTACCTTGGAATGATGTCTCGCAGGAGAGCTTTGGCCACATTACATGCTGTGGATCTTTGACACGGGAATGCCTCAACCCACTTGGAAAACACATCAACAATAAACAAACAATATTTGTTTCCTTCACATGGGGATAATTCAATGAAGTCCATCATCAAATTCTCAAAAGGTCCTTCTGGCCATGGGTGAGATGTGGGGGTTATAGAAGTACCACGTCCTACATTGTTAGTCAAACAAATATATATATTTTTTTACAAAACTTTTCAGCAAACACAGTAAATCCCACAGTACTCCAGTATTTATTTACAAGATCTACCATCCCTCTTTTTGATACATGGTCTTGACCGTGTGACAACTTTGTGAGGAACAGGAAAGTACAACGGGGCATGTCTGGTTTGCTCAAATTATCCTGCCACACTCCCAAGGTGTCCATATGTCAATGTCCAGTCCACCTACGCATTTCTGATGCATCAAACCTTGCCTGCAAAGCAACAATATCATTTACAGAGTAATGGTTAGTGAAAAACAGGAACTGAAAAGGGGGGAAAGAAAAGAGGAAGCAGCTAGTTTCGCTGCACAGTCTGATTTTAGCATTCCCTTGAGAAAAGCTATCTTTACCACTGGTATGAGCCTGACACTTCACCACAGCAACAGAGGATAGTAACAATATTGCTTTTAGCAACTATCCATGAGCAATTGTTTTACCAGAAGCATACTGCTGTCAGTGCAATTTTTTACTGCTTTATCCTTTGCCAATATGCATGCTTGTGTTAAGCCAAAAAGTGCACTTTCCACAGTCTCTAAAGTGGTGACAACAGCACTTCCCATTTCCTTGCCACATCACCTAATCAGTTGCATCCATAACGCCTTTCATCCAAGGCCCAGTGTCTTCCCTCTTCATGTCTTTGGTTTTTGATAGACTGCAGTGGGGGACAACACCATTCACATCATACAGTTCTCTCGGTGCATCTGTGAGGAGGACTGCTGCTGCGGTTAATGATTCACCATAGTACCTGCCATAGATTCTCAGTTCCTTTTTTTTCTGGGAAATTTGTCCAGCGTATATCATAGCCTTGTTCTACTTCAATGGAGGGAACTGCTGTTGTGTAGTGAAGGTGTTTTGGAACCTCCCAGTCTTCCTGATTTTGGGATGTAAGAGACATCCCTCTGAGTTCCCCTTCCCTGTCTGCATCTTCCAAATGCCAGGCATAGTAAGACTGTGCCATACATGGGAAAATTCCACTTGTTGGTGACTGAATGGAGACACCCTCTGGGTCACAGGACATGAGGTCTCTTCCCAATAGATTTACTGGTCATGATGATGAATACAAATATCGATGTCTCTATTTCCCAGTTTCCCATGCTACTGGGAGGGGGTATGTGAGGGGTTCAATAGAGGGGATGCCCGACGCGCCGACAGTTTTGTCACACCCTGATCTGTTTCACCTGTCCTTGTGCTTGTCTCCACCCCCCTCCAGCTGTCGCCCATCTTCCCCATTATCCCCTGTGTATTTATACCTGTGTTTGCCAAGTCAACCAACATTTTTCTCCTATCTCCTGTTTTTTTTCCAGTCTCTGTTTTTCTCTTCCTCCTGGTTCTGACCCTTGCCTGTCCTGACTCTGAGCCTGCCTGACCATTCTGCCTGCCCTTGACCTCGAGCCTGCCTGCTGCCCTGTACCAATTTGGACTCTGACCTGGTTATGAACTCTTGCCTGTCCCCGACCTGCCTTTTCACTACCCCTTGGACTATAATAAATATCAGAGCTCAAACCATCTGCCCCCTGTGTCTGCATCTGGGTCTCCCCTTATAATACGAACTGGTCATGACTGACCCAGCAGACCTGGACCAGCTCCGTCACACTGTCTCCCTGCAGGGAGCTACCATTAAGAAACAGGAGGAGCTACTTCAGCTCCTAATGGAGGGGTTCCGATCTCTGGCGGAACGCCACGGCCAGGGGTTCAAGGTATTAATGAAGCAATTCCGTGAATTAGCTCGCAGACAGCACGCCACATCTAAGACCTCCCAGCCACTCAGTAACTTCCCTTCTATCCTGGAGATCCTGGAACCTGCCGCCGTTTCTTTCCCAGTGCGCCCTCATTTTTGAGCTTCAGCCATCTACATTCCCTTCGGATCGATCGAAGATAGCGTATCTAATTACGCTAATGTCCAGAAGGGTGCTCTCCTGGGCAACGGATGTTTGTGAGCAACAATCCGCCGTTTGCCAAAACCTGGAAGATTTCATGGCTGAGGTGAGGAAGGTATTCGTTTCTCTGGTGTCCGGGAGAGAAGTGGCCCGAAAACTACGAGGTAGATTTTCGCACATTTGCCGCCGAGAGTGCCTGGAATCCGTAGGCTCTGTTCGATATCTTCCTTCATGGACTATCGGAGGAAATCTAAGACGAGCTCGCAGCTCGGGAGTTACAATTGGAACTTGATTCCCTCATCACCCTTTCAATTAGGATTGAACGCCGGAGAGAGAGGAGTTTGGATCTCGGGAACATTCTTCCATCTGCTGCTACTTGCTCACCTTCGAAGGAATCCGAAAATCCCCGAAGTGTGCATTTCTGTGAAGAACCGAAGCCCCCCGAGTTCCCTTGAGAATCATCGGTGACGGGTGAGTTGATACTCCTGAGCCTTTGCAACTGGGCAGACCTAGATGATCTCCTAATGAACGTTCACGTAGGGTGGGACATTATATTATATACCTGCCATGTTATACAACCTATTTTTTTAGTAGGTACAAGTACTCTGCTGAGCCAGACTGGGAATTCTTTAATTCCCATCACCCGCACTGCTCTTTTTGTGATACTGCTGTGGGGAGACCAGTCTAAGTCTCTCCGGGTGCTCATTGACTCTGGGGCAGACGTTTTATGGATGCTACGCTAGTTTCTGAATTAGGTATCCCCACTCAACTCCTCTCTGTTTCCATGGACACTAGAGCACTGGACGGCCGCTCCATTGGAGTTACCCACAGCACTGTTCCCGTTAATCTGCGGGTTTCATGAAATCACAGTAAGTCAATACATCTTCTCCTCATTAATTCCCCCCATGTTCCTGTTGTTTTGGGATTTTATTGGCTCCAGAACCACAACTCTGTTATTGACTGGACCACAAGTTAAGTCCTGGGTTGGAGCCCGTTCTGTCAGTCCCATTGCCTTAAAGCAGGGTGCAGCCTTCCTCGAGATGTCCTCCTCAGGGATTCGGATTTCTCTGCCGTTCCCTCAAGAAACGGACTACTTCGCTTCCCCCGAATCATCCTTACGATTGTGCCATTGACCTTACCCCAGGCACCACATCGCCTCGTGGTCAGAAATATTCCCTATCCGGCCCGGAGACCAAGGCCGTGGAGAAGTATATTGAGGACTCTCTGGCTGCTGGAAGCATCCGTCCTTCTGCATCCCCTGCCGGTGCAGGGTTTTTATTTGTGGAAAAGAAGGACAAAACCCTGCGTCCATGCATTGACTACCGGGGTCTTAGAAAGATACACTGCTTCTTTATGCAACCGCTCTGTTACATTTCTTTTTAACGTTACAGAAATCGCACACTATTCAATATATCTGAGACGGCGCTCAGTTCCAAGCTACATTTCTACGTAATGTTGGAGTCAACAGAAACACAGATTTAAGCATAAATATTCCCTTACCTTCGATGGTCTTCGTTCAGAATGTTCTGGAAGGGTTCATACTTACCCAATACATCGTTTGGTTTCAAGTCTTGCGTCTTTGTATTAGCTACTGCTAATAACATCAGCTGAAATGCACCCAAAACGTCCTCCGGTCCGGATAAGTTGCGCATCAAAACTTCAAAATTACACATTATATGTCGACTAAACAGGTCAAACTAAGTGCAGAAGCAAGCTTTATGATGTTTTAGACGTGCAAAACAAACTTCAATTCAACCGGGCATCGTTTGCTCTTCCCAGGAGTACTGGAACAAAGGAATGGCTGTGACCAATTCGCGCCCTAACGCACAGGTTTTTTTATCGCGACACTTACTCCAATCACTCCTATAGGGCCAATTCTCGCGCGATTTGAACGATTGAACGCTCCAAAGAAAGAGGACATCTAGTGGAAGAGATGGAAAGTGTCCCCAGATCCATAAGTGGTCGGGAAGGGTGGGGGCCATGACGTCAAAGTTGCTCCAACTTTCATGGCCACAAAAACTAGTTTGGAAGAATGCATGCCCTGTGAGTTCTGCTATACTTACAGACATAATTCCAACGGTTTTAGAAGCTTTAGAGTGTTTTCTATCCAATAATAATTATTATATGCATATATTAGCAATTTTTTATAATTTTTTTTTCAGTTTTCTAGGGGTACCCAATTTCTCCAAAGGGGGCGTAAATCTGCCATGTCCTAAACAGGTTAAATGACATAGCGATCAAGAATCGTTACCCCCTACCATTCCTCTCCTCGGCTTTCAAACCTCTCCAGGGGACTAACATCTTTTCCAAGCTGGACCTTTGGAATACCTACCACCTGGTTCGGATAAGTGAAGGAGATTAGTGGAAGAGCGCTTTCCGGACCCATCCCGTCAGTTTGTGGTTGAGGTCGATGCTTTTGACGTTGAAGTGGGGGCTATCCCGTCCCAGCAGTCTGCCCAGAATCAAAAGCTCATCTGAGTCTCGCCTTGTGTCATTATAAGTTTGCATTGTTCTTTTCGAAGGAATGAGTTTCAGGGCTAATTTCATCAGGACAGAGACTGCTGCATCAGTGTCTTCTAGGAATGGATTTCAGTATCTCAATGTGAATCAGTGAATTTTCTGTTGAGAGAGTAGTTAGTTGAGATGGGGTGTAGGGGTGTTTCTGCAGGGGTGTAGGGGTGTTTCTGCTTCTTCATCTTTTGTTTCCACCTCATCCTATTGTCCACCTCCTAAAGAGTCATTTAGCCTCACGTTTCTGGGAGGTCCATTAAACTCCTTTCTATCTTCATTATCTTAACAGTCTTTGGCGAAATGTCCTGGTTTATCACAGTTATAACACTTTTAACCGTTTCTTTCCGGGCGTCCAGAGTTTGCACCTCTCCCCATCATCTCTCTCGTCCCCCACCCGTTCCTCTTCATCAACTTCTTCCTTGACCTCCGGCTCCGCTGTAGAACATCAGCTGAGCCGTTTGCAAATTAGCCCAAGCTTTTGTAGTCTTGGCTTTTATCTGTCTTTCTGTGTGGTTGATATGTGGTTTCACATTAGCTAGTGTCTTCGTTTCCCATCCTATACAGCTGTTTTTAGGTCTTGGCGTAAACCAGTGACACCAGCATGACACAGCAGACTGGTTTATGATTCCTGGTCAGAGGCAAGGAATATTTTTTCCATCCACTCTTGGTCATCTTTAACGGTCTCATCAGTTTTCATTGTTGTAGAGTGGATTTCCTGCCAGTCTGTGTGTTCTGATTTTCACAACCATCTCTTTCCTTTAATGTCTTCACACCTCACATCACACAGAATCCCAACATAACGTTGTCAATCGAAGTCCACACAGAACTTTCTTAGGTGTTCACATCCACACCACCAGCAACGATCAGCACAGCGCAATCAGCCTGAGAGGCACCAATGATCATGTTTTTACTCAAACGTTTTAATGGTTCTCTCAATGCCTACCAGTAAATCAGATGACCCGCGGTGGTGGACAGAAGCCCTATATATTGTTATAAACGAGGTTCACCGAACCTTCGCCTAGTTTTTTCTTAGAACTTGGATCCCTTCTTAAACAACATTACTTAATTTAAATTGACTTACTGAAATCAGTTGAGTTGTCCTTCTAGGTTTCTTGGATGTTGTGTTTACGCCCACAGTGGAGGTCTGGTCCGGATGGGTCCTCATCCTCTTTGGTGAGACGGGAATTTCCCTCTTAAGCTTTCTGAAGAATGAGCCATCAGTGTTCCCTCTTAGACCTTCACTGATGGATCACGTCAAAGATCAAACATCCTGTTTCGTGACCCCAGCATTGTTGTGGAAATTCATCACTAAGGACTCAAACTCAAAGTAAATGAATCAATCTTTATTATCACGGCGGAGAGGTTCACTAACTCAATACAAGCCTGATGAAACTCTGAAACGGCCTTTCCCTTTTCAGTCCATTTATACTGCTACACATGTCATATAAGCATGGTTGGTTCCTGCATGAGACTGACATCACACCAGGCTCCTTCTAGTTCCCAGAGCAATGTTCTGGGCGTACTGCCAAAGTGCTTATCAGTGATAGACTCCTTTGAGTAGTCAATCCATCACTCGCTTGAACCCAACCAAGACAGGTTATAACAAAATAGCATTATGCTAAATATACGATCTGATACACACAGAGAATTTCAATCACACTACACTTTGAACTTCAAAGTGAATCTCAGCATTTTTAAAAGTACAATCAAGAGAAACTGTGTTATTTCTCATAGTGATTAAGGAGTAACATTAAAACAGAGTGATTAATATGCCCCACCAACATTAGACAACTATACAGAAAAACTAAACGTTGTGTCGTTAAATAAGTGAATCAAATTAATGATGAGAGAATAGTCAGATTTCCTTGATAATTTACACATCCGTGGTGGCGTAGCAGGAAGATCAGCATGCCATGAACCCAAGAGGCTGTGAGTTCAAATCCCAGTTGAGGACATGATGAAGTATATTTACATTATAAATGAACATGCAAAAATTACTAATTTGTATTAAATATGTAAGTTAAAAGCACTGTGTGTGTAACCAGTTGCACAGTCCTCTATTAGTTAAGATGCCAAATAATAATGTATTGTTGAATAAACATATGAGAAAATTGAGCAAACCCATCAATTTAAATTGCCACATTTTTATGAAGTTGGAGTTATGTTTGCGCCAACTATTTTTTAGTTAAGGTAACACTTAGACACTTGAAAGTTGAGTAAACTATTAACAGGTTGTGGAACCAGTTACTTCATAATAATTAGTAATTGGGTGTTTTTTGACAGTGTATATTAGCCCCCAAAGCTACAAGAATGTACTTTCATTCTAGGTTTAGGACATCATATTGAAGCTTTATATGTATAGAACAATTTTTAAAGAATCTACTTTGATTCAGATACAAGCATCATGAAACCTCTAACACAAAAATGATGACCTCTTCCTAAATATTTGCTCAAATTATACATTTTGTGTATGGTTTCCTAGAAACAAGGGGTGGCTCAACTGACCCTTGGGTTCAACTTACCACAATCTCCCCTATGGTTTTATTCCTTTGGTAGTATTTTGTCCTCCCTGCTTTAACCTATGCTTTGTCATTAACAAATGTCATGTCATGGGTCCACAGCTTCCTGTTTGTGATCGAGCACATGATGCCTCTGTGCATGGTGATCTCCTGGGTGTACTCTGTAGCCATGATGATCCAACACATTGTGGCTGAGAAGGAGCACCGGCTCAAAGAGGTGAGCTGCTTACATGTCTACCTGTGGTGGCTGTTGGCACTTTCAATTAGAGGACAGGCTCATAATAATGGCTGAAATGGAATGAATTGCACAGTATCAAACACATCAAACACACATGTTTAATTAATACCGTTCCATTTACTCCATTCCAGACAATATTATGATCCGTTATCCCTTCACCAACCCCCACTGCTGTCTACACTAGGATCTCAGAGTCCTGTCCTGTGTCTGTCTGTCTGTGACAGTGGAACAGCATCACTAATGCCATCTTCTCTCTGCCATCTCTTTGGCAACCTGTAGCAGGATGAAGTCGCTCATATTTACTATCTCTGTTCTGCCCCCTGTTGGAAAAATACTGATTTCAATCAAATAAAAATCTAAAACTTGAAATTTGTACGATATGTTTTTCTGAATATTTAGAATATTTACATACTTGTATTATTTTGTTTGAAATCACATTCTCATTCATATAAGTGCATGTAAAACTGTAAAAAAATAGGATTAACCTCTTCTGGTAACCCGTGTACTCCCTGCCTGCCTGCAGGTGATGAAGATGATGGGCCTGAACAATGCGGTCCACTGGGTGGCCTGGTTCATCACTGGCTTCGTCCAGCTGTCCATCTCAGTGACCGCCCTGACGGCCATCTTGAAGTATGGCAGAGTGCTCCTCCACAGTGACATCCTCATCATCTGGCTCTTCCTCTCCATCTACGCCATCGCAACGATCATGTTCTGGTAATGATGACACTACTACTGCTCTGATGTTAGTCTAGTAAAAAGCATGAGTGGACATACACCCAAAAAAGTAGGAGAGGCCTACGCTGAGCTAGGATCTCAGTACAGAGGAGGCGGGGCTCCGTCGAGGGGCCCTTCTTAACAAATCATTTTAATTATCTATAGCTGATATGGTCATAAACTCAAATTGGTCATCATCACATATTGAGCCAAACAGAGCTGGAGAGGATCTGCAGAGAAGAATGGGAGAAACTGAGAGTCCTTTAGGTGCCTTTTGACCAACTCCAAGTGGCTGTCATGTGCCTTTTACTGAGGAGTGGCTTCCGTCTGGCCACTCTACCATAAAGGCCTGATTGGTAGAGTGCTGCAGACATGGTTGTCCTTCTGAAAGGCCCTTCTTAACAAATCATTTTAATTATCTATAGCTGATAATTACTCGTGTAACGGATGTGAAACGGATAGCTTAATTAGCGTGGGCGCTAAATAGCGTTTCAATCAGTGACGTCACTTGCTCTGAGACCTTGAAGTAGTAGTTCCCCTTGCTCTGCAAGGGCCGTGGCTTTTGTGGAGCGATGGGTAATGACGCTTCGAGGGTGACTGTTGATGTGTGCAGAAGGTCCCTAGTTCGCGCCCGGGTATGGGCGAGGGGACGGTTTAAAACTTATACTGTTACATTGATGCTGTTGACCCGGATTACTGGTTGCTGCGGAAAAAGGAGGAAGGTCAAAAGGGGGGTGAGTGTAACGGATGTGAAATGGCTAGCTTAGTTAGCGTGGGCGCTAAATAGCGTTTCACTCAGTGACGTCACTTGCTCTGAGACCTTGAAGTAGTAGTTCCCCTTGCTCTGCAAGGGCCGCGGCTTTTGTGGAGCGATGGGTAACGATGTTTCGAGGGTGACTGTTGATGTGTGCAGAAGGTCCCTGGTTCGCGCCCGGGTATGGGCGAGGGGACGGTCTAAAATTATACTGTTACACATGGTCGAGCAGCCTCACACTAGCCTAAGATCACCATGCGCAATGCCAAGTGTCGGCTGGAGTGGTGTAAAGCTTGCCGCCATTAGTCTCTGGAGCAGTGGAAACACGTACTCTGGAGCGATGCATCACGCTTCACCATCTGGCAGTCCGACGGACAAAGCTGGGTTTGGCAGATGCCAGGATAACGCTACCTGCTCCAATACATCCAATACAACTGTAAAGTTTGGTGGAGGAGGAATAATGGTCCGGGTCTGTTTTTCATGTCCCCTTACTTCCAGGGAAGATACATCTTACCGATATAGCTTACAATGGCATTCTAAACGATTCTGTGCTTCCAACTTTGTGGCAACAGTCTATTTCAGCATGAAAATGCCATGTGCACAAAGCGAGGTCCATACAGAAACGGTTTGCTGAGATGGGTGTGGAAGAACTTGACCTGCCTGCACAGTGCCCTAAACTCAACCCCATTGAACACCTTTGGGAGGAATTGGAATGCCAACTGCGAGTCATGCCTAATCACCCAACATCAGTGCCCGACCTCACTAATGCTCTTGTGCTGAATGGAAGCAAGTCCCTGCAGCAATGTTCCAACATCTAGTTGATTCTCTCATCTCTCTTTCTCTCTGTGACATCAGAGCAGCAGTGACTGCACACACATTGATGATGTTAGAGATCTAATGAATCATGAGTCACCCTGATATTTAGCGGCTGATTTGATAAAAGCGGTAACACTCAGTTTCACTTGTCAACCTTCGACTTCTATTTTGTGAGGAACGTGTTACTTCGAAATGCCATGTCCTTAATGTATCAAACAGACAGTGACTCAGCTCCTTTGCTAGACATTCCAGGGAAATGTGTATGATCTGAATATGGTTAGGTTGTCTTACAAATGGCACCCTATTCCCTTTATAGTGCACTACTTTTGACCATGGTCCCTTGGGCTCTGGTAAAAAGTATGAAATTATATAGGGAATAGGGTGCCATTTGGGACATACTCAATATGCTAATAGTATTTTACTCTGGTTTGTCTGTCTGTGTCCCGTCTATGTCAGTTTCCTGGTGTCAGTGATCTACTCCAAGGCCAAGCTGGCGTCTGCCTGTGGTGGGATAATCTACTTCCTAAGCTACGTCCCCTACATGTACGTGGCCATCAGGGAGGAGGTGGCCCATGACAAGATCACCGCCTTTGAAAAGTGCATTGCTGTAAGTCTTGGCCTCTGTTCTCTTGTCGGAAGCTCTCTCATACTTTATTCATTTATTGTTAGTCACATACGGTGCCCATGTTTAGCCTGTGTCTGGACAAATTCAAAGAGAGAAACGGCCCTCCGGGCTCATGGCTAGATTTAGTTATTTTCCTCTGTGTCAGATGGCCTGCTTCCAGGTGTGTATCAACATGTATGAGTAAAAGCTAAGGATTCAAACAAAGCTTCAAGAGTCGTGAATTGATAAATTCAATGATATTCTCTCACCAGTCTGAATCAGTGAGTTCCGGAAAGATCTTCACACATGTCAATAGCTCTTAACACGTTGTCTGTTGTCTTTATTCTCATTCTCTCCTCTCTCTCCAGTCTCTGATGTCGACCACAGCGTTCGGCCTGGGCTCTAAGTACTTTGCCCTGTATGAGGTGTCAGGAGTTGGCATCCAGTGGCGCACCATCAACCAGTCGCCTGTAGAGGGCGATGACTTTAACCTTGGTCTGTCCATGATGATGCTCATCATCGATGCCAGTGTGTATGGAGTTCTCACCTGGTACATAGAAGCTGTGCATCCAGGTAAACAACCAAGTCTTTGGCTGCTCACTTAAATGATTCACCTTTTATGTCCCTGTTTGGTCATTTATGTTTATGGTAGTAATTGGTCTGAATCCCAAATGGAATCCTATAGAGAACAATAGTAATGGCGTCTTTTTGTAGGCACTGTGGTTTGTCCCACTTGAGCCACCATAGTAACAACATAGCCATAACACTTCCTCAAAATAGTCTGAATCAATCTAAGATAAATCAAGAAATATGTATTGTATTTGGCTATTTTTGCAGTCCTTAGTCGCACAATTTTACGTCTAGCTAAGATGTTTAGTGCAGTATTTCTCAAGTGAAAAAATGTGCATGAAATTTAGTAGTTTAGTGCAGACAGTAGCTGCTACCTGGCTGTTGAATGACAGCAACTACCGTCCTTAGTTCCCACCCCTACTGTTGACCACAGACAAAGGGGCTTAGACTTCAGCTACTGAACTTTGACTTGCCTCAAGAAAACATATTATGTGTGTGAACAGCTGATAAAACCCTCCGAACACCAAAATTAACAAAAACGTCACAAATGTTTTTCATAATATTTGCGTGAACTGTTTTTACCGGGAAGCATGCGACCAAAAATGAGCTAACTCTGGTTCGTTCAGCCATTCCTATTAAGGAAATTATTGGGGAACAAAATTGGGTTTTGGGATAAAAACAAGGTCTGAGATTAACACAGGCTAAGGAGATTTATACACTTTGTTCTATGAGATAATATCAGTCAGTTAACATGACCTTTATGAATTATGAAGCCTTTGTGTTTTACATGCTTATTTTTGTATTTTATTTCAAGTCAGTTAAGAATAAATTCTTATTTACAATGACGGCCTACACCGGCCAAACCCGGACAACACAGGCTTACACTGCCCTATGGGACTCCCAATCACGGCCGGTTGTGATACAGCCTGGAATGGAACCAGGATCTGTAGTGACGCCTCTAGCACTGAGCTGCAGCACCTTAGACCGCTGCACCAATGGGAGCCCATTTATGTTTTGAACATAAATGCTTCAAAATTAACAGAAAGTGACGTTAATCTTTATCAGCTATCTCATAGAATAAATTGTATAAGATCTCCTAAGCCTGTGTTTGCCACAGACCTTATTTTCAGTGTTTATCCCAAAACTCTTTTCCCATAGGCTTTGGCCTACGAGCCATGGCAGAGTTAAGTATTGCAAGGAGGCGAGCTCTATTCCTTATGGGTCCTGGTCAAAGAAGTGGTCTGCTGTGGTCTCTGTCCTCCAGGGATGTATGGGCTGCCCCGGCCGTGGTACTTCCCCCTGCAGAAGTCCTATTGGCTGGGCAGTGGGCGTGTGGAGACGTGGGAGTGGCCTTGGGGAGGAGCAGCCAGGCTGAGTGTCATGGAAGAGGACCAGGCGTGTGCCATGGAACACCGGCGATCTGGTAAGCCAAGCTGCAGCCTGACCTCTGACAACCGGCGATGTGGTAAGCCCTACCAGATGTTTGTATTGAACTTTTAGGAACAAGAGTATATCTGTTTTAATCTGTTGTCACCTCTGTCAGTGGTTTACTGCATGGATCCACAAAAAATTATCAGTTTACACGTGTGAATCGCAAATAGGTTCAGGTTCTGCCATTGTTCTGTGACAATGCCTGTATCTCTCTCTCTCTCTCTCTCTCTCTCTCAATTCAAGGCCTTTATTGGCATGGGAAACATATTTTTCCATTTCCAAAACAAGTGGAATAGATAATAAGCAAAAGTTAAATAATCAATCAAAAGTGAACAGTAAACAGTACAGTTTCAAATGAATAGACACATTTCAAATGGCATATTATCTCTCTCTTTCTATCTCCCTCCAGAGGAGATGCGTGGTATGGAAGAAGAGCCCAGCCACCTGCCCCTGGTGGTGTGTATAGACAAGCTGACCAAGGTGTACAAGACGGGCAACAAGCTGGCCCTCAACAAGCTGAGCCTCAACCTTCATGAGAACCAGGTGGTCTCCTTCCTGGGCCACAACGGAGCTGGCAAGACAACCACCATGTGAGAGAGATGAATGGGAATGTGCCCACGTGTGTTAGAGGGTCCCAGTCATTTCTGTTGTTGTGTTGTGTTTACGTGTGGATTCACAGAAGGAGACAGAGGTTTGTGTTGTATGTTTTGGTAAGACTGTGTTTCAAGGGGTATGATGAATTCTAAACAGGCCATACATAATGTTGGCCATAACATTCCCATAACATTCCCATAATGTCCACAAAATGGCCTTCAAATACATTGTAACATTTGTTTTCTGTGTCCATTTCTTCCCTCTAAAATGAACCCTATCAATAACTACCATAAGTTTTCTGCTACTGTCCCCAGGTCTATTCTGACAGGTCTGTTCCCGCCCACCTCGGGCTCAGCCACCATCTACGGCCATGACATCCGTACTGACATGGAGCGTATCCGGCAGAACCTGGGCATGTGTCCCCAGCACAACGTGCTCTTTGACAAGCTCAGTGTGGAGGAGCACCTGTGGTTCTACTCCAAACTCAAAGGCATGGCCGAGGAGGACATCCGCAAGGAGATGGACAAGTATGTCACATCCCATTTTTATGGTTTAACCAAATTAAAGACCCTAAGGTGTTAAATTATCAATATGGCATTAGATAGATTAGGTTAAAAGCTCACATCTTCATATTGAAGGGTAGAAATGGTATATATAATTACAGCAAGGTCGAAATTGTGGTGTAGAATTTGGGGGGATGAACAGTAGACGGGGGTCCAGGGGTCCTCCCCCGTAATTTTTGGAGACATTTTAAAACACATTTCCTGCAATTCTACATGACTTATTATGCCTCTTGATGGTTATTTTGAGGGGTATATGGAGGGGTATTTTGAAATATAAGTTGAAGAACAAGTCATCACGTCTTTATTTCAAGGCAAATATTAAGAAGACACAAAAGATGAAGAGTTGTTTTATAATTGGAGTTCGCCTACCTTGTGCCCAGTCCACTTTTTTTTCTATAATAATTGAGTGTGAACATACCATGAACAAAGACGGATGCGTGTGTCATTGAATGTTGATCCCAACTCCCGAGTCTGTCTCCCGACCGTATTCTGTCAGCTTCCACTCGTCTTTCTTCTAATGACAGAAGCACAGATGATGTAATACTGTTTTGGTGCGTTCGTTTTACCCTGCCAGGGTAAATCGTTAAACTCGATGGAGCAGCCCCCCAAAAAAATATTACAGCCAGCGGAAAAAATAGACTGATTGACAGCTATCTGACCTGATAAGCATCGTGGGGGCACCAAAGGTGGCCAATCATATTTTATTAGGGTCTTGTGCCAACCCCCCCTCGTACCACCCCTGACATACATTAGTGGGGGAGGGGCTTGAATAGACGGTTCAGCTGAGCAGGGGAGATGCATTTGGGGCCCCGTAGCACCTACCTTCAGCTAACTTCCTGCATTTCAACACATTTTGCCATGGGGCAGAGAGAAAATATTCAATTTTATAATGCTATTCTACACATTTTGTCATGAGACTGAGATAAATTTGCCATGGGGAAGTAAGAACAATGTGCTTTTTCATAGCTCAATAAATGCTATTCTACACATTTTGCCATGAGGATGAGAGAAAATGTTGCAGTATTAAAGCAAATTTCTTGCAAATTTGACAAATGTTGGCATTGCTTATGACATGTTCATATGCTATCTGGGGAGCCACTGACCTCCAGGGTGCCCTCCCACCCTGCCATCCCCCATGGTAATTTCTCCTATGAATTACAGGAGCCAGCAGTGATAACTAATCATACCTATCCATATCTCAAAAGAATGTAAATTACAAGGTGCTGTGTGTGTGTTGTCAGGATGATCGAGGATCTGGAGCTGAATAATAAACGACACAGCCTGGTCCAGACTCTGTCTGGAGGAATGAAACGGAAACTGTCCGTAGCCATAGCGTTTGTGGGCGGCTCCCGGGCAGTCATCCTGGATGAGCCCACGGCGGGTGTCGACCCTTACGCACGCAGAGCCATCTGGGACCTCATCCTCAAGTACAAACAGGGTGAGACATGGGTCAACCTCACACATTAACCCTAACCCTCACAGACTAGCACTCACAACAGGGTGAGACATGGGTCAACCTCACACATTATCCCTAACTCTCACACACTAGCACTCACAACAGACACTAGCACTCACAACAGACACTAGCACTCACAACAGGGTGAGACATGGGTCAACCTAACACACTACAGTGCACTACTTTTGGCTGAGTGTAACCCTGTCCCCTATACAGTGCTCTACTTTTGACCTAGTGTCACCCTGTCCCCTATACAGTGCTCTACTTTAGACCTAGTGAAACCCTGTTTCATATACAGTGCTCTACTTTTGACCTAGTGTCACCCTGTCCCCTATACAGTGATCTACTTTTGACCTAGTGTAACCCTGTCCCCTATACAGTGCTATACTTTTGACTTAGTGTCACCCTGTCCCCTATACAGTGCTCTACTTTTTATTTTACTTTTCTCCCCAATTTCTGGTATCCCCAATTGTTAGAAATTACTATCTTGTCTCATCACTACAACTCCCGTACGGGCTCGGGAGAGACGAATCCAGAGTCTCTGCTGGCACAGCTAGCGCTGCGATGCAGTGCCCTAGACCACTGCGCCACCCAGGAGGCCTCAGTGCTTAACTTTTGACCTAGTGAAACCCTGTTTCCTATACAGTGCTCTACTTTTGACCGAGTGAAACCCTGTCCCCTATACAGTGCTCTACTTTTGACAGTGTCACCCTGTTCCCTATAGAGTGCACTGCTTTTGACCTAGTGTAACCCTGTCCCCTATACAGTGCTCTACTTTTGACCGAGTGAAACCCTGTCCCCTATACAGTGCTCTACTTTTGACCGAGTGAAACCCTGTCCCCTATACAGTGCTCTACTTTTGACCGAGTGAAACCCTGTCCCCTATACAGTGCTCTACTTTTGACCTAGTGAAACCCTGTCCCCTATAGAGTGCTCTACTTTTGACCGAGTGAAACCCTGTCCCCTATACAGTGCTCTACTACCATAAGGTCCTGTCAAATCTTCTCACACTAACAAAATGATGCATTGACACATGTTGATGTATATTGAAAGTACATTTTTTTGAACTGTGTTTCAAGGCCGCACCATCCTGCTGTCCACCCACCACATGGATGAGGCTGACCTGTTAGGAGACCGCATAGCCATCATCTCCCATGGGAAACTCAAGTGCTGCGGCTCCCCACTCTTTCTCAAGAGCACCTACGGAGACGGCTACAAACTCACCCTGGTTAAGAAACAGAGTGAGAGCGGCGGTGGGTCTTTCTTTCCTTGTGTGTGTGTGTGTGTGTGTGTGTGTGTGTGTGTGTGTGTGTGTGTGTGTCTTTTGTATTTTCTCACCAGCTGTCAGACGTATTCACTTTCTCTATCCAAGTCTTTTTACATTTAGGGGAGAGTGGGGTAACTTGAGCGATTTTTTTAAACATTCGGCATCACTCCGCCAAGGGAAATATAAACTCAGCAAAAAAAGAAACTGCGCTGGGGGGAATGTCCGGGAATCCTCACCCTCCAATCCAACAGGTCCGAGACTTGCGCAATGGGATTGAGATCCGGGCTCTTCGCTGACCATGGCAGAACACTAACATTCCTGTCTTGCAGGAAATCACACACAGAACGAGCAGTATGGCTGGTGGCATTGTCATGCTGGAGGGTCATGTCAGGATGAGCCTCCAGGAAGGGTACCACATGAGAGTGGAGGATGTCTTCCCTGTAATGCACAGCATTGAGATTGCCTGCAATGACAACAAGTTCAGTCCGATGATGCTGTGACACACCGCCCCCAGACCATGACGGACCCTCCACATCCAAATCGATCCCGCTCCAGAGTACAGGCCTCGGTGTAACGCTCATTCCTTCGACGATAAATGCAAATCCGCATGCCCCATGGCCAATGGCTCAACTTACTCTAATGCAAACATTTTGACTGTATTTGCCCACAGAGCAACAAGGATGCACTTTCATGCTATGTTTAGGACCTCATATTGGAGCTTATTGAGACCCCAACTTATGTATAGAATAATTTAAAAATGATCTACTTTGGTTTAGATACAAGCATCATAAAACCTCTAACACAATAACTTATTTTTACTTAGTGAAAATCCATTTTTTGGACCTAACTTTACTTACCACTTTTTCCAAGTGGTTTCTTCCATCATAGACTCCATGAAATGATGACCTCATCCTTAATTTTTTTTTGTGTATGGTTTCCTAGAAACAAGGGTGGTTCAACTTACCCTGTCGGCTCAACGTACCCCACTCTCCCCTATTGCTTGTTCATATTTTGCCTCTAAAGTCTCTCTGCCCTCTACTTTTCCTGCTGCATCCTTATTCTCCTTGTCCTCCCTCCGTCCATAATGCTGTGTGTTTTATTCTCCTTGTCCTCCCTCCATCCATAATGCTGTGTGTTTTATTCTCCTTGTCCTCCCTCCGTCCATAATGCTGTGCGTTTTATTCTCCTTGTCCTCCCTCCATCCATAATGCTGTGTGTTTTATTCTCCTTGTCCTCCCTCCGTCCATAATGCTGTGTGTTTTATTCTCCTTGTCCTCCCTCCATCCATAATGCTGTGTGTTTTATTCTCCTTGTCCTCCCTCCGTCCATAATGCTGTGTGTTTTATTCTCCTTGTCCTCCCTCCATCCATAATGCTGTGTGTTTTATTCTCCTTGTCCTCCCTCCATCCATAATGCTGTGTGTTTTATTCTCCTTGTCCTCCCTCCGTCCATAATGCTGTGTGTTTTATTCTCCCTGTCCTCCCTCCATCCATAATGCTGTGTGTTTTATTCTCCTTGTCCTCCCTCCATCCATAATGCTGTGTGTTTTATTCTCCTTGTCCTCCCTCCATCCATAATGCTGTGTGTTTTATTCTCCTTGTCCTCCCTCCATCAATAATGCTATGTGTTTTATTCTCCTTGTCCTCCCTCCATCCATAATGCTGTGTGTTTTATTCTCCTTGTCCTCCCTCCATCCATAATGTTGTGTGTTTTGTTCTCCTTGTCCTCCCTCCATCCATAATGCTGTGTGTTTTATTCTCCTTGTCCTCCCTCCATTCATAATGCTGTGTGTTTTATTCTCCTTATCCTCCCTCCATCCATAATGCTGTGTGTTTGTGCCTCCAGACCAGGTCACCCAGCCTCCATTCTTCCTGTCTCCCTGCTCCTCTTCCTCCCTGTCTCCCTCCTCCTCCTTGTCCCCCTCCTCCCTGTCTCCATGCTCGGAGGCCCGGGTCACCAAGTTCATCCGTCAGTTCGTGGGGTCCTGTCTGCTGGTGTCTGACTCCAACACTGAGCTGTCTTATGTGCTGCCTTCGGAGGCTGTCAAGAAGGGCTGCTTCGAGAGGCTCTTTCAGGTACACACTTCGACACAGACACAAACACAGACCTAGAGATGAAGGCACAAAGTCAAATAGAGATAGACAAACAGGCAGGTACTCACTCAGACACAGAAAGACAGGGTTCCAAATGGTACCCTATTCCCTTTATAGTGCACTACTTTTAACCACAGCCCATATTCCCTATTCCCAGGCGTTAGAGCAGAGTCTGGACCTCCTGGCTCTGACCAGCTTCGGGGTGATGGACACCACTCTGGAGGAGGTCTTCCTCAAGGTGTCAGAGGAGGACCAGTCCCTGGAGAACAGTGATGCTGGTGAGTACATTCAAAATGGCTGCCAATCCAATCCACTCATTATGGTATCATTGACTTGAATAGGGATTCCCATTCTAGTGATTCTATGAGACCAAATCCCAGTGTGTCTGTCTGCGGCTACACGGATCAATAAAGATGTTTATAGAAGGGCTTCAGTACATTAATTACATGAATTTCCTTTCTGCTGAGCATGCAGTGCAGTGTCTGAGTTGCCGGAAGTTAAATGCTGATATAGACTTTTCACACATTATCTACACTACATGACCAGAAGTACTGTATGTCGACACTTGCTCGTCGAACATCTCATTCCAAAATCATGGGCATTAATATGGACCTGGTCCGCCCTTTGCTGCTATAACAGCCTCCACTTTTCTGGGAAGGCTTTCCACTAGATGTTGGAACATTGCTACGGGGACTTTCTTCCATTCAGCCACAAGCGCATTAGTGAGGTCGGGCACTGATGTTGGATGATTAGGCCTGGCTCGCAGTCAATATTCCAATTCATCCCAAAGGTGTTTGATTGGGTTGAGGTCAGGGCTCTGTGCAGGCCAGTCAAGTTCTTCCACACTGACCTCGACATACCATTTCTGTATGAACCTCGCTTTGAGCATGGGGGAATTGCCATGCTGAAACAGAAAAGTGCCTTCCCCAAAATGTTGACACAAAGTTGGAAACACAGAATCGTCTAGAATGTCATTGTATGCTATAGCATTAAGATTTGCCTACACTGGAACTAAGCGGCCTAGCCCGAACCATGAAAACCAGCCCCAAACCATTATTCCTCCTCCACCAAACTTTACAGTTGGCAATATGCATTGGGGCAGGTAGCGTTCTCCAGGCATCCGCCAGATGGCGAAGCGGGATTAATCACTCCAGAGAACACGTTTCCATTGCTCCATGGAAACCCATTTCATGAAGCTCCTGACAAACAGTTCTTGTGCTGATGTTGCTTTCAGAGGCAGTTTGAAACTTGGTAGTGAGTGTTGCAATTGAGGACAGATGATATTTATGAGATACGCGCTTCACTTTCATTTTGTGTGACCTACAACTTCACTTCTGAGCTGTCGTTGCTCCTAGACGTTTCCACTTCACAATAAGAGCACTTACAGTTGACCGGGGCAGCTCTAGCATGGCAGAAATTTGACAAACTGACTATTTGGAAAGTGGTGTCTAATGATGGTACAGTTGAAGCCGTAAGTTTACATATACCTTAGCTAAATACATTTAAACTCAGTTTTTCACAATTCCTGACATTTAATCCCAGTAAAAATTCCCTGTTTTAGGTCAGTTAGGATCACCACTTTATTTTAAGAATGTGAAATGTCAGAATAATGGTAGAGAGAATGATTTATTTCAGCTTTTATTTCTTTCATCACATTCCCAGTGGGTCAGAAGTTTACATACACTCAATTAGTATTTGGTAGCATTGCCTTTAAATGGTTTAACTTTGGTACCCTTCCACAAGCTTCCCACAATAAGTTGGGTGAATTTTAGACCATTCCTCCTGACAGAGCTGGTGTAACTGAGTCAGGTTTGTAAGCCTCCTTGCTCGCACACACTTTTTCAGTTCTGCCCACAAATTGTCTATAGGATTGAGATCAGGGCTTTGTGATGGCCACTCCAATACCTTGACATTGTTGTCCTTAAGACATTTTGCTACAACTTTGGAAGTATGCTTGGGGTCATTGTCCATTTGGAAGACCCATTTGCGACAAAGCTGTAACTTCCTGACTGATGTCTTGAGATGTTGCTTCAAAATATCCACATAATTTTCAATTCTCATGATGCCATCTATTTTGTGAAGTGCACCAGTCCCTCCTGCAGCAAAGCACCCCCACAACATGAGTGCTTCACGGATGGGATGGTGTTCTTCGGCTTGCAAGCCTCCCCCTTTTTCCTCCAAACATTATGATGGTCATTTGTTTCATCAGACCAGAGGACATTTCTCCAAAAGTATGATCTTCGTCCCCATATGCAGTTGCAAACTGTAGTCTGGCTTTTTATGTCTGTTTTGGAGCAGTGGCTTCTTTCTTGCCGATATAGGACTCGTTTTTACTGTGGATATAGATACTTTTGTACCTGTTTCCTCCAGCATCTTCACAAGGTCCTTTGCTGTTGTTCTGGAATTGATTTGCACTTTTCGCACCAAAGTACGTTCATCTCTAGGAAACAGAACGTGTCTCCTTCCTGAGCGGTATGACGGCTGCGGGGTCCCATGGTGTTTATCCTTGCGTACTATTGTTTGTACAGATGAACGTGGTACCTTCGGGCGTTTGGAAATTGCTCCCAAGGATGAACCAGACTTGTGGAGGTCTATAATTTTTTTCTGAGGTTTTGGCTGACTTGTTTTGATTTTCCCATGATGTCAAGCAAAGAGCCACTGAGTATGAAGGTAGGCCTTGAAATACATTCCCAGGTACACCTCCAATTGACTCAAATGATGTCAGTTAGATAATCAGAAGCTTCTAAAGCCATGTTATCATTTTCTGGAATTTGATGTTTAAAGGCACAGTCAACTTAGTGTATGTAAACTTCTGACCCACTGGAATTGTGATACAGTGAATTATAAGTGAAATAATCAGTCTGTAAACAATTGTTGGAAAAATTACTTGTGTCGTGCACAACAGAGATGTCCTAACCGACTTGCCAAAACTATAGTTTGTTATCAAGAAATTTGTGGAGTGGTTGAAAAACGAGTTTTAATGACTCCAACCTAAGTGTATGTAAACTTCTGACTTCAACTGTACTTTGAAAGTCACTGAGCTCTTCAGTTAGGCAATTCTACTGTCATGGAGACTGCATGGCATGGCTGTGTGCTCGATTTTATATACCTGTCAGCAACGGATGGGGCTGAAATAGCCAAATCCACTATTTTGAAGAGGTGTCCACATACTTTTGTATCTATAGTGTATTTAGTCTTTAGTTGCAACTCTCTTTAAATGTTAATCATGATCGCTCTCTCCTCCCAGACATGAAGGATTCCCCAGGCGGTAGCTCAGTGGGGAAGCCTGCTGCTGCGGTGGTGGGTCTGGGGGCCCCTGGGCCGCAGGTAGGGGTGAGTTCAACACTACTTTTTTCAGAATCAATTACTTGATGGTTGCAAAACAGACAAATGTTAATATACTTTAATTCAGATCTCTAGAGATCCAGAATATCACAAATTCGTTTTTTTATAATATTTAAAATTCCAACATTATCTAATTGATACAGACACCCTTGAATGACTAATTAATTAATTGATTTGTCTAACTTACCCATCCCTCATCCCTTCGATAGACTTGTGTCCTGTCCAGGGGGTGTACTTGTACATCAAGCTGCCTCACGCTACAGAAACATGAAATAGGCTCTTGCTCTATTGGCCGTTCTGGTTCAGAAAATGTTTATTTATTTGACTTTATCCCTATCTGCAGGGTGATGGCCCGGGGCTCCTGCTCTATTGGTCGTTCTGGTTCAGAATGTTTATTTATTTGACTTTATCCCTATCTGCAGGGTGATGGCCGGGGCCGGGGGCTCCTGCTCTATTGGCCGTTCTGGTTCCGAATGTTTATTTATTTGACTTTATCCCTATCTGCAGGGTGATGGCCGGGGCCGGGGGCTCCTGCTCTATTGGTCGTTCTGGTTCAGAATGTTTATTTATTTGACTTTATCCCTATCTGCAGGGTGATGGCCCGGGGCTCCTGCTCTATTGGTTGTTCTGGTTCAGAATGTTTATTTATTTGACTTTATCCCTATCTGCAGGGTGATGGCCGGGGCCGGGGGCTCCTGCTCTATTGGTCGTTCTGGTTCAAAATGTTTATTTATTTGACTTTATCCCTATCTGCAGGGTGATGGCCGGGGCTCCTGCTCTATTGGCCGTTCTGGTTCAGAATGTTTATTTATTTGACTTTATCCCTATCCGCAGGGTGATGGCCCGGGGCTCCTGCTCTATTGGCCGTTCTGGTTCAGAATGTTTATTTATTTGACTTTATCCCTATCTGCAGGGTGATGTCCCGGTGCCGGGGGCTCCTGCTCTATTGGTCGTTCTGGTTCAGAATGTTTATTTATTTGACTTTATCCCTATCTGCAGGGTGATTGCCCGGGGCTCCTGCTCTATTGGCCGTTCTGGTTCAGAATGTTTATTTATTTGACTTTATCCCTATCTGCAGGGTGATGGCCCGGGGCTCCTGCTCTATTGGTCGTTCTGGTTCAGAATGTTTATTTATTTGACTTTATCCCTATCTGCAGGGTGATGGCCGGGGCCGGGGGCTCCTGCTCTATTGGTCGTTCTGGTTCAGAATGTTTATTTATTTGACTTTATCCCTATCTGCAGGGTGATGGCCCGGGGCTCCTGCTCTATTGGTCATTCTGGTTCAGAATGTTTATTTATTTGACTTTATCCCTATCTGCAGGGTGATGGCCGGGGCCGGGGGCTCCTGCTCTATTGGTTGTTCTGGTTCAGAATGTTTATTTATTTGACTTTATCCCTATCTGCAGGGTGATGGCCGGGGCCGGGGGCTCCTGCTCTATTGGTCGTTCTGGTTCAAAATGTTTATTTATTTGACTTTATCCCTATCTGCAGGGTGATGGCCGGGGCTCCTGCTCTATTGGCCGTTCTGGTTCAGAATGTTTATTTATTTGACTTTATCCCTATCCGCAGGGTGATGGCCCGGGGCTCCTGCTCTATTGGCCGTTCTGGTTCAGAATGTTTATTTATTTGACTTTATCCCTATCTGCAGGGTGATGGCCCGGTGCCGGGGGCTCCTGCTCTATTGGTCGTTCTGGTTCAGAATGTTTATTTATTTGACTTTATCCCTATCTGCAGGGTGATTGCCCGGGGCTCCTGCTCTATTGGCCGTTCTGGTTCAGAATGTTTATTTATTTGACTTTATCCCTATCTGCAGGGTGATGGCCCGGGGCCGGGGGCTCCTGCTCTATTGGTCATTCTGGTTCAGAATGTTTATTTATTTGACTTTATCCCTATCTGCAGGGTGATGGCCGGGGCCGGGGGCTCCTGCTCTATTGGTCGTTCTGGTTCAGAATGTTTATTTATTTGACTTTATCCCTATCTGCAGGGTGATGGCCCGGGGCTCCTGCTCTATTGGTCATTCTGGTTCAGAATGTTTATTTATTTGACTTTATCCCTATCTGCAGGGTGATGGCCGGGGCCGGGGGCTCCTGCTCTATTGGTCGTTCTGGTTCAAAATGTTTATTTATTTGACTTTATCCCTATCTGCAGGGTGATGGCCGGGGCTCCTGCTCTATTGGCCGTTCTGGTTCAGAATGTTTATTTATTTGACTTTATCCCTATCCGCAGGGTGATGGCCCGGGGCTCCTGCTCTATTGGCCGTTCTGGTTCAGAATGTTTATTTATTTGACTTTATCCCTATCTGCAGGGTGATGGCCGGGGCTCCTGCTCTATTGGCCGTTCTGGTTCAGAATGTTTATTTATTTGACTTTATCCCTATCTGCAGGGTGATGGCCCGGTGCCGGGGGCTCCTGCTCTATTGGTCGTTCTGGTTCAGAATGTTTATTTATTTGACTTTATCCCTATCTGCAGGGTGATTGCCCGGGGCTCCTGCTCTATTGGCCGTTCTGGTTCAGAATGTTTATTTATTTGACTTTATCCCTATCTGCAGGGTGATGGCCCGGGGCTCCTGCTCTATTGGTCGTTCTGGTTCAGAATGTTTATTTATTTGACTTTATCCCTATCTGCAGGGTGATGGCCCGGTGCCGGGGGCTCCTGCTCTATTGGTCGTTCTGGTTCAGAATGTTTATTTATTTGACTTTATCCCTATCTGCAGGGTGATGGCCCGGTGCCGGGGGCTCCTGCTCTATTGGCCGTTCTGGTTCAGAATGTTTATTTATTTGACTTTATCCCTATCTGCAGGGTGATGGCCCGGGGCTCCTGCTCTATTGGTCATTCTGGTTCAGAATGTTTATTTATTTGACTTTATCCCTATCTGCAGGGTGATGGCCCGGGGCCGGGGGCTCCTGCAGGAGGCAGCAGCAGTGTGCTGAGACCAGGGGTAGAGCTCAGTAACCTGCTAAACTGCTCCAGGCTCAGCCAGAGTCAGTCGTCCCTGCGCTCATCCTCCTCCCTGGGGTCCGTGCGGGGGGACGAGGGGGGGCTCTACACAGACTTCTATGGAGACTACTGCCCCCTCTTCGACAACGGACAAGACCCTGACTCTACCAGCCTGACGGGTAGGAGAGGACCGATCCCAGCCCTCATAATCCCTTAGACTGAGTAGCGTTCCACTGTTATGTCATACGATAGACTGAATAAGATAGAGAGGGTGTAATTCAGTGAAAAACATTATTACCTTTATTAGATTTAACCAGAGAGGTTATTAAGAACCGGGGTTAAAAACTACCGGTAATTTACCAAAGTTACCAGAATCTATGGTAATTTAGGTCATTTATACTTGAATAACTTCTTAAAAATGGAATTAATATACAGATATTATTGTTTTTGTTTTTTATATCTGTGTCCATATTGTCCTTGACTTTCGTGTAGACCATTTGGTTCAAGAGAAAATAACCTAATTAATGAAAATTATTTTCAATGAACTCTGCAACTCTATTGTCTTTTTTTCACTACAGCCACCAGTTTACCCCCAAAACATTCACAAAAAAGACATATTGACAAAGTCAAATAAATAAAAGTGTGTAAAAAATATGTAAATTATATTTCATGCTGAAACCTTCATATTAAACACCAATGGTAACTTGATGGTTTATATTTAGGATAATCTTTTTCAGCTTTGTCATTTAAAATCCTTAAAAATCATCTTCTTAGATTGTTATCTATATATATTTTTGTACATGTGTTAAGGCCACACAGAGGGCCAAATATACAGTAATTACAGACAAGTAATTAAAAAGTACCCAAAAAGGCCACAAGATGTCATGTAATAAAATTCCACATATTTCTTGAAAGTTACATTTCTGGTAGTTTACTGATTAACATTTTCCAGTAATTTGCTCTCCCTTTGCAACACTATTAAGAACACAAGATATTTTACCACATCAACCAATGAAATGGTGCAATGAAATACAGTGTGGTTGGATGAGCTAATGAGGGTATGTTACTCCATTGTGTGAGATGATTTTAGACTTTGTTCATTTCTCTCTCCATGTCTCTGTGTATCTAGCGGAAGCGGATGAGTCCTCTGGCCCTGAGCAGCCTGTGGTCCTGGAGGACCAGGGCAGCTTCAAGCTGGAGGGTTGGTGGCTGAAGCTACGTCAATTCCATGGCCTCATCGTGAAGAGGTTCCACTGTGCCAAGAGGAACACCAAGGGTCTTTTCTCTCAGATCCTGCTGCCTGCATTCTTCGTCTGTGTGGCCATGACCGTAGCCCTGTCGGTGCCTTCCATCGGTGAGGACAACTATATTTTACATTCATATTTTAGTCATGTAGCAGAACTTCTTATCTAGAGCGACTTATAGTCACTGCACTCAACTAAGTTTTAGAAGGGAAAAAAACACCCACAACAGTTATTGCAAGTCGACTCTTCTTCAAAATAGCCACGTTCAGCAGAGTCAGCCAGGAAGAAAAAAAGCAAGTGCATGTGTGAATGCAAGAAAGACAGTTTTTCTCAAGTTCAACTAGCTACAGTTGAAGTTCAAATGGACTTGGCTGTTTGTCAGTGTTTGTAGGTTGTCTTTATGTGATCTCTGTTCTTGTGTTCTTCAGGAGATCTGCCACCATTGGTCTTGTCTCCATCCCAGTACCACAACTACACCCAGCCTCGTGGCAACTTCATCCCCTACGCCAACGAAGATCGCCCACAGTACAGGTCAGACAGACATGGAGTAGGATGCCCTATGTCACTCATTACCATCATGACAACATATACACAATGTGAAGGCATTTTTACACATCCCAAATAATATCATTCCTTCTGACAACTAGCATTATTCTTTCATTTATCTTATCTCAGTTATCACCCATAATGCATAAAATCATTAGTCCAAATCTACAGGCCACCAATGTTGTAAAGCTGGTGTTTGTAACTTTACAACAGCCTCCTGTTCTTCCTCTCCTCAGCAGTAAACTGTCCCCAGACGCCAGCCCTCAGAAGATCGCGAACACGCTCCGTCTGCCTTCTGGCGTGGGCGCCACCTGCGTCCTCAAAACGCCCTTCAACAGCACCCTGGACCAGCTGGCACAGACACTCAACCCCAGTGCCAACAACTCCAAAACCCTAGCTGCCCGCTACTTTGACTCCATGTGTCTGGATTCCTTCACCCAGGGAGTGCCCCTGTCCAACTTCGTACCCCCTCCCCCCTCGCCAGCCCCCTCAGATGACCCCGACCCTCGTTTTGAGGATAGACTGTGGAACTTCACTGCTGCCACTCTTACCACTGTACGGGGTAAGTCTCTGTCAGGCTCAGGTGGTAAAGGATAAAGAATATGTCTGCTACTTTATATGTACTGTATGTAGGCAAATGTTTTAGCTATCATATCAATATATTATTTAATTACACTTACACTTTAATCACATTATATTACTTTATTTTATGATGTCTCGTCTGACAATTATAGAGTCCTGTGTGGGCCATTCTGGTTGAAACAAGGCTGACCCACTCTCCTGTCCTGTACAGCAGCCTCCCTAACAATCCTGCCCCCTATATTGTGTGTGTCCTCAGAAACAGTGACCTCTCCCCCCACCTTGCCTCTGTCTATCCGGGAGCCGGTTCGTTGTATCTGCTCCATGCAGGGGACGGGCTTCTCCTGCCCCAGTGGGGTCGGTGGGCGGCCGCCCCTTATGAAGGTGGTCACTGGGGACATTCTGGTGGACATCACCGGGCGCAACGTGTCAGAGTACCTCCTCTACACCTCTGACAGACTGCGCCTGCACAGGTAACACACTCATGCATGGGCTTAGACTCATACACACAGAAGCACGCACACACACACACACAAACACGCACGCACACACACACACACACACACACACACACACACACACACACACAGGGAAAGAGGGGAAGAGGTATGGAATCTATCCAATTGTCTTTTTCTCTCTTTCCATTTCTGTTTCTTATTTTTTTTCTCTCTCTCTAGATATGGAGGACTCACTGTAGGCAACATACAGAAATCAGTCCCAGCATCCTTTGGGAAAAATAATCCACCCATGGTTCGCAAAATAGCCGTGCGTAGATCAGCTCAGGTGAGCAGAAGGCTATTTTCTTAAAGGGACAGGATACGTCCCAAATGGCACCCTATTCCCTAAACATTGCACCAATTTTGACCTGGGCCTTGGTCAAAAGAAGTGCACTATAAAGAGAATAAGGTGCCACTTGAGACACAACTTTGGTGTCAGTTTGATGGTATTTTTTGTTGCTGTATTTTATTAGGATCCCCATTAGCTGTTGGGGTCCAGGGTCATTATAACACTTAGCTATTTGTGCTGCTCTGTCATTGTCAGTGACAGACTTGTCCCCTACCAATAGGTGCTGTACAATAATAAAGGGTACCACAGCATGCCAACCTATCTCAATGTCCTCAACAACGCCATCCTGCGCGCCAACCTGCCTCCAGACAAGGGCAACCCTGCTGCATACGGTGAGAGAGGCTGCCTATACATACTTCGAAGCATAATATTACCTGGGGTATATGGGGTTCTGTTAGCCTGCTCACAGATCTGTTTGTGTTCTTGCCAAGTCAATTGCTTTCATTGTCAAGCCAAACATGTGAGGGACAGAGAGTTGGTATAATAGCACAAACAGACTGGCACTCATGCTAGGATTCTGTGAATTGAGTAGCTATTTATGTGAAAATGTATGTCCAAGGTTCCTTAGTATCTGGGGATCTTATATGGGATTGTACAGTATCTGCCCCCATCTAACCCCTCTTCTTGATGTGTTTGGGCTCACAGGAATCACCCTGACCAACCACCCTATGAACCGTACCAGTGCAAGGCTCTCTTTGGACTACCTGTAAGAATCGATGTATCCAGTTAATGAATATTAAACTGTGGCATATCTCTGAAAAGAACTGTCTTACCAAGGCTGTGTCCCAAACGGTACCCTATTCCCTATATATAATGCACTAAATTTAACCAGATCCCTGTGGGCTTTTTGACTAGATCCCTATGGGCCTTTTGACCAGATCCCTATGGGCCTTTTAACCAGATCCCTGTGGGCCTTTTAACCAGATCCCAATGGGCGTTTTGACCAGATCCCTATGGGTCTTTTAACCAGATCCCTGTGGGCCTTTTAACCAGATCCCTATGGGCGTTTTGACCAGATCCCTATGGGTCTTTTAACCAGATCCCTATGGGCCTTTTAACCAGATCCCCGTGGGCCTTTTAACCAGATCCCTATGGGCCTTTTAACCAGATCCCTGTTGGCCCTGGTCGAAAGTAGTGCACTATAAAGGGCCCTCAAACTCAACTCTGAGTATCAAAGCCAGTTCTACTGATCTTTTTCATTGTTCCCCTCTAATCAGGGACTGATTTAGACCTGGGAACTGATTTAGACCTGGGACCTGATTTAGACCTGGGAACTGATTTAGACCTGGGACCTGATTTAGACCTGGGAACTGATTTAGACCTGGGAACTGATTTAGACCTGGGAACTGATTTAGACCTAGGAACTAATTTAGACCTGGGAACTGATTTAGCCCTGGGATACCAGGTGGGTGCAACTAATGATCAGGTAGAAGAAGAAAGCTGCAGGCTCCAGACCTCAGGGTGTAAGCGTTGAATACCCCTGATATAGGGTGCCATTTGAGACTCGCTCACTGTCTTACTAAGTCTCTGTTTGTCCCTCCAGGCTCCAGGGCACTGATGTGGTGATAGCCATCTTCATCATCGTGGCCATGTCCTTTGTACCAGCCAGCTTTGTGGTCTTCCTAGTGGCAGAAAAGTCTACCAAGGCGAAGCACCTGCAGTTTGTCTCTGGATGTGACCCAGTCATCTACTGGCTGGCCAACTACGTATGGGACATGGTAAGAGGGGGTGGGGTGGAGTGTGTGTGTGTGTGTGTGTGTGTGTGAGAAACTATTTGATCCTGTCACGGCTGTCGTGGGAAGAATAAGGTGAGGACCAAAGCGCAGCGTGGTGAGTGTTCATCTTATTTAATGAAAACTGAACACTGAACAACAAAACAACAAAGAAACAACCGGAACTGTTCTGTCTGGTGTAGCCACACAAAGACTGAAAACAACCACCCACAAAACACAATGGAAAACAGGCTACCTAAGTATGGTTCTCAATCAGGGACAACGATTGACAGCTGCCTCTGATTGAGAACCATACCAGGCCAAACACAGAAATAGAAAATCATAGACAAACTAACATAGACAACCCACCCAAATCACGCCCTGACCATACTAAAACAAAAGACAAAACACAGGAACTAAGGTCAGAACGTGACAGATCCTCGAATATCCAAGGCCTGAGGTCTTCTGCCTTTGGCCTAAAGAGCAGGAATGTGGACTTCCCCAAATAAATCAGAAATACAGACATTGTCATCCTACAAGAAATGTGGCATAGAGGAGATGGACCCACTGGTTGCCCTAGGTAACAGGGAGCTGGAAGTCCCATCCACCAAACTACCAGGTGTGAAACAGGGAAGGGACTCAGGCGGTATGCTAATTTGGTATAGAGCAGACCTAACTCACTCTATTAAATTAATCAAAACAGGAACATTTCACATTTGGCTAGGAATTCAAAAGGATTTATCTCAACAGAGAAAAATGTCCTCCTGTGTGCTACCTATATCCCCCACTAGAATTCACATACTTTAATGAAGACAGCTTCTCCATCCTGGAGGGGGAAATCAATCATTTCCAGGCCCAGGGACATGTACAAGTCTGTGGCGACCTAAATGCCTGAACTGGACAAGAACCTGACACCCTCAGCTCACAGTGGGACAAACACCTACCTGGAGGTGACATCATTCCCTCCCCCATATGCCCCATTAGTCACAACTACGACAACAGAACCAACAAAAACTCCTGCAGCTCTGTCACACGCTGGGAATGTACATAGTCAATGGTAGGCTTCGAGGGGACTCCTACGTTAGGTACACCTATAGCTCATCTCTTGGCAGTAGTACTGTAGACTACTTTATCACTGACCTCAACCCAGAGTCTCTCAGAGCATGTACAGTCAGCCCACTGACACCTGTATCAGATCACAGCAAAATCACAGTCTACTTGAACAGAGAAATACTCAATCATTAGGCACCAAAGCCAAAGGAACTGAATAATATAGAGAAATGCTATAGATGGAAGGAATGTAGTGTGGAAACCTATCAAAAAACACCAAATAATGCATGCAGAGAAGAATTAGGCTGATACCCACTAATAATCATTATCCAGAAAAGTGCCTTTAAATTCTACAACCACCTAATGGGAAGCTATTCCCAAACCATCCATAACAAAGCCATCACCTACAGAGAGATTAACCTGGGGAAAAGTTCCCTACGCAAGCTGGTCCTGGGGCTCTGTTCACAAACACAAACACACCCCACAGAGCCCCAGGACAGCAGCACAATTAGACCCAAACAAATCATGAGAAAACAAAAATAGAATTACTTGACACGTTGGAAAGAATTAACAAAAAAACAGAGCAAACTAGAATGCTATTTGGCCCTAAACAGAGAGTACACAGTAGCCGAATATACCTGAGCACTGTGACTGACACAAACTTAAGGAAAGCTTTGACTATGTACAAACTCAGTGAGCATAGCCTTGCTATTGAGAAAGGCCGGCGTAGGCAGACATGGCTCTCAAGAGAAGACAGGTTATGTTCACACTGCCCACAAAATGAGGTGGAAACTGAGCTGCACTTCCTAACCTCCTGCCAAATGTATGACCATATTAGAGACACGTATTGCCCTCAGATTTCACAGACCCACAAAGAATTCAAAAACAAATCCAATTTACCACAGTGTGCCATCACAGCAGCACAATTTGTGACCTGTTGCTACAAGAAAAGGACAACCAGTGAAGAACAAACACCATTGTAAATACAACCCATATTTATGTTGATTTATTTTCACTTTTGTGCTTTAACTATTTGCACATAATATGACATTTGAAATGTCTTCATTATTTTGGAAATATTTTGAGTGTAATGTTAACTGTTATTTTTTATAGTTTATAGAAACATATGTTTCCCATGCCAATAAAGCCCATAAATTGAAATGTAATTTAATTGAGAGTTAAACCGCTGAACAGCTTAATCAGTGTACAGTAGGTGGTAGTTAGTTTTCTACAGTAAACTGGACCCCAGACATTGATGCAACTACAAGGTTAAATTTAGTTTGCTACTGCTTTGCTTTCCACCCTGAACCCCTCCTTGTGGATTGTCATTCTGTCTGTCATCTTCCTGCTTGTGTTGTGTACTATTCACACATAGATGGTTCTATGAATGTTTGAGAGATATTGTGTATTTCTGGAAGCCAATCTAACTGAAACTCTCCTGTCTCTCGTTGTCTCCTAGCTGAACTACCTGGTGCCAGCCACGTGCTGTGTCCTTATCCTGTTTGTCTTTGACCTTCCTGCGTACACATCCCCAACCAACTTCCCTGCGGTCCTCTCTCTCTTCCTCCTCTACGGGTGAGTGTACTTTACTTACCACACTTACCACACTCTACCCACTCAGTTCATCCCAAATGGCACCCTTTCCCCTATATAGTGCACTATAGGGAATAGTAGTGCAGTATGTAGGGAATATAGTGTTATTTGGGACACACAGTTTCTTGCTTTACTTGTTAAAGCTTGTCAAGAGGAAACCGAGTCGTCACATTCACTAGTGTGTAATGCCACAAGGGGCCCCCTGTGGTGCTGCCGGAGCCATTTCTTCATTTCTATCATCATTTATGACAGAACCTGGGGGGAAAAAGCATAGACATTGTGCCCTTGATGACATATTTTAAGAACAGTAATGCATTATGCATAACTGTCCTTGACGATATCAAGAAACTGTAATGCATACTTAATGAATATGACCTGTTATATCACTCTGTATCTCTCTCCCTCTCCCCTCCCTCTCCCCCCTCTCTCTCCTCCCTCTCTTTTCCACCCACCCTCCCTCTTTCTTTCTCTCTTTTGCACCCTCCCCTCTCTCGCCCTCCCTCTCTCTCTCTCTCTCTCTCTCTCCCCACCCACCCACCCCTCCCTCCCTCCCTCCCTCCCTCCCTCCCTCCCTCCCTCCCTCCCTCCCTCCCTCCCTCCCTCCCTCCCTCCCTCCCTCCCTCCCTCCCTCCCTCTTTCTCTCTCTTTTGCACCCTCCCCTCTCTCGCCCTCCCTCTCTTTCTCTCTCTCTCTCTCCCTCCCTCCCTCCCTCCCTCCCTCCCTCCCTCCCTCCCTCCCTCCCTCCCTCCCTCCCTCCCTCCCTCTTTCTCTCCCTCTCGCTCCCTCCCTCCCTCCAGGTGGTCTATAACTCCTGTCATGTACCCTGCCTCCTTCTGGTTCGAGGTGCCCAGCACGGCCTATGTGTTCCTCATAGTCATCAACCTCTTCATAGGAATCACTGCCACTGTAGCCACCTTCCTGCTGCAGCTCTTTGAACATGACAAGGTGTGTTTCTTCCTCTGTTGACGGGATAACAGCAGTTACAGGTTGCAGAGTTCTTGTAACTTTTCCAAAATTCCCAGGTTTCCAAGGAATCACTAAGCAGGAAATATGGAATCCTCCAACCAGGATTTTTAGGAAAGGGAACAGATATGTGCAACCCTACAGCAGTTCCAGCAATATTGTTATGATTAGATCTAGTATATTTAACATGACTACCTCACACTGCTTTGGTCTCTCTGCAGGATCTGAAACTGGTGAACAGCTACCTAAAGTCCTGTTTCCTTATCTTCCCAAATTACAACCTGGGTCACGGCCTGATGGAAATGGCCTACAACGAATACATCAATGAGTACTATGCTAAAATAGGTGCGGTTATATTCTACATGCTATTCCAAGTACCTGCAGTACATTTGATATCTGGGCTAATAATGTTTAGTCTATAGCACTTTGAGACTTTGTGTTAAGCAGTTTGGGACAACTGCTGATGTAAAAAGGGCTTTATAAATAAAAGTAATTGAGAAAGTTTAATCTCTCTTTATTATGTCTCTCTCAGGTCAGTTTGACAAGATCAAGTCTCCATTTGAGTGGGATATTGTGACTCGAGGGCTGGTTGCCATGACAATCGAGGGCTTTGTAGGCTTCTTCATAACCATCCTGTGCCAGTACAACTTCCTCAGGAAACCCTCGTGAGTGTGTGTGTGTGTGTGTGTGTGTGTGTGTGTGTGTGTGTGTGTGTGTGTGTGTGTGTGTGTGTGTGTGTGTGTGTGTGTGTGTGTGTGTGTGCGTGCCTGCGTGTGTGTGTGTATTACACCAAAAAGATCCACTGCAGCGTTCTAGTTCCATGCTGTCCCTGAGGGTGTGTGTGTTTTATAACAGGAGAGTACCAGTCAGCAGCCAGCCCATAGAGGATGATGATGAGGATGTGGCCTCTGAGAGAAGGAGAGTACTGAGAGGAGAAGCTGACAACGACATGCTGAAGATTGACAACCTCACCAAGGTCAGACAGATACAGAGATCCCCTTTATTTAACTCCAAATGGTATCCTATTCCCTATCTAGTGCACCATAGGGCCCAGTCAAAAGTGGTTCACTAAATAGCCAACAGGGTACCATTTGAGACCCAGCCCACTCTATTCAAGGTCAACAGAGTCTCACAAGGTGTTAATGTTATCAATGAATTCAATGTCCTGTGTCTGTCAGGTGTACAAATCGAGGAAGATGGGGCGTATCTTGGCTGTGGACCGGCTATGTTTGGGCGTGCGTCCTGGGGAGTGTTTCGGCCTCCTGGGTGTGAACGGAGCAGGGAAGACCACCACCTTCAAGATGCTGACTGGAGACGAGAGCACCACGGGAGGAGAGGCCTTCATAGGGGGGAGCAGGTACTTTACATATGCACCGGGCTTGCATCCCAAATCGCACCCAATTCCCTTTATAGTGCACTACTTTTGATGGGTCCTGATCAAAAGTAGTGCACTTAATAGGTAACATGGTGCCATTTGGGACATACACCAGATGGGTCTTTAAAGCTGATTTGCCCATTAAAAAAAATGCTCACATGCACACATCACTTTTATTGATTGTTAGAATGTGGTGGCTAAAGTTAGCTGAAGTTTGTAGTATCAGAGCCGCTATTCAAAAAGTATCTCAGAGTAGGAGTGCTGATCTGAGATCAGCTTTGCCTTAAAATCCATAGTGAAAAGACTACATGGACAGGGAGGACATGATCCTTGATCAGCGCTCCTACTCTTAGATGCTTTTTGAATACGGGTCCAGGTACTGTTGTTGTTGTTGTTGAGAGATTCACAAGGCTCCCTCTGTCCATGTGTTGTGTTGTCAGTATCCTGAAGGAGCTGTTGAGGGTGCAGCAGAGCATTGGCTACTGTCCTCAGTTTGACGCCCTGTTTGAAGACCTGACAGCCAGAGAACACCTGGAGCTGTACACACGCCTCCGGGGCATCCCCTGGAAGGACGAGGAAAGGGTACAGCTACTACGCACACACACACACACTACACATTACGCATTTTACAGTGTGATTTTACTGAATCATTGTTGTTGAAAAGTTCCTCTATTTATTTCCCTTTGTCTTTTCCCAGGTGGTCTCATGGGCCCTGGAGAAACTGGAGCTGTCCAAGTATGCAGACATGCCCGCTGGCACCTACAGTGGGGGAAACAAGCGCAAGCTGTCCACTGCCATCGCCCTCATCGGATACCCCTCTCTCGTATTCCTGGTTAGACTCAACCTCATCGCCACTCATTAAAAGATGTATCACTATGTTGTGATATCCCACTCTACACATAGTAGTGGCAGGTAGCCCTGCAGTTGGACCAGTAACCGTAAAGGTCGCTGTTCAAATCCCCGAGATGACAAAGTGAAACATCTGTTGATGTGCCCTTGAGCAAGGCACTTAACCCTAATTGCTCAATGGTCACCGTTGATAATGGCTGACCCTGGCTGTGACCCCACTCTCAGAGGGTGTCTCAGGGAGAATTGGGATATGGACAGAACATATTTAGGACAAATAAAATAGGACAAATATAAGCACCCACCTAATTATTATTATTACATACTGTAGATAGTTTATCCAATTATTCTGGTCTGGATAAGACAGGAGACACTCTGATTGTGTCCTATTCTTTGTGGGACAGGATGTAAATAACTCAGATGCCGTTCTGTGTGATTATCCTTCAGGATGAACCCACTACAGGGATGGATCCTAAGGCCCGCAGATTCCTCTGGAACCTCATCCTCGACATCCTCAAGACAGGACGCTCTGTGGTGCTGACATCACACAGGTGAGACACTCATTCTCATCAGACATGTACTGCATACTACTTGTTGCTAATATGCATACTAATACCTTTATTATTGAGGTGTCTGGGTAATAATTGTGTATTCCCAGCCTTGCATTCACACCTGCACTCATTTGTTTCTACCTGGTTCTGATGCTGCTGATAGAGGTGACTGTACGTCGCTCTGGATTAGAGTGTCTGCTAAATGTCTGAAATGAGGAGCTGTGAAATGGGAATGTCTCTGTGTCTGCAGTATGGAGGAGTGTGAGGCTCTGTGCACCAGACTGGGCATTATGGTCAACGGCAGGTTCAAATGCCTGGGTAGCATCCAGCACCTCAAGAACAGGTCAGAAGTTCACACACATACGCACACACACACACATACGCACGCACACACATACACACACACACACACACACACACACACACACACATACACACACACGCCTTTCTCTGTTGCTAGGCCAACCAGAAGTTAGAGACATATGGCATACCAATATAGTCTGCAATCACCTCTGAATGACTTTTTTTTTACTTCCTCCACCCTTTCAACTTACACATCCTGTTATTTAAAAATACATAAATAAATATATATATATATATATATATATATATATATAGAGAGAGAGAGATTTATGTAACCTCTATTTAATTAGGCAAGTCAATTATATGTATTCTGTGACTCCTTCTCAATTCATACTTCCTCATATCCTTTCTCCTCAGCTTCTTCTCATAACCTATTGGTTAAAGGAGCCAAGAAGATAGGATACAAGGAATCAAGGAAAGAGTCATTGGCCCAGGGTGACTTGTCAACTCACCCTGGTTGTGTCCCTTCCTTCCACAGGTTTGGTGATGGTTATATGATCACAGTCCGGACCAAGACCAGTTCCAGTGTGAAGGAGGTGGTGAGATTCTTCAACAGGAATTTCCCTGAGGCTGTACTAAAGGTGCACATAAAATGTATATTTTAGTCATTTAGCAGATGCTCTTCTCCAGACTTACAGTCAGCTCATTCAACTGAGTTTAGTTGAAGAAAACGACCACATATAACAGTTATTATAGTTATTGCAGTTATCACCGTTATTACAGTTATCACAGTTATCACAGGTATTACAGTTATTACAGTTGTCACAGTTATCACAGGTATTACAGTTATCACAGTTATCACAGTTATTACAGTTGTTACAGTTATCACAGTTGTCACAGTTATCACAGTTATCACAGTTATCACAGTTGTCACAGTTATTACAGGTATTAGTTATTACAGTTGTCACAGTTATTACAGGTATCACAGTTGTTACAGTTATTACAGTTATTACAGTTATTACAGGTATTACAGTTGTCACAGTTATCACAGTTATCACAGTTATCACAGTCATCACAGTTATTACAGGTATTACAGTTATTACAGTTGTCACAGTTATCACAGTTAACACAGTTATTACAGGTTTTACAGTTATTACAGTTGTCACAGTTGTCACAGTTATCACAGTTATCACAGTTATTACAGTTATTACAGTTGTCACAGTTATCACAGTTATCACAGTTATCACAGTTATTACGGTTATCACAGTTATTACAGTTATTACAGTTATTACAGTTATTACAGTTATCACAGTTATCAAAGTTATTACAATTATCTCTGTTATTACAGTTATCACAGTTATCACAGTTATTACAGTTATTACAGTTATTACAGTTATCACAGTTATCAAAGTTATTACAATTATCTCTGTTATTACAGTTATCACAGTTATTACAAACACACTCTTCTTTAAAATAGCCGCTAGAAGCAGAATCAGTGGGGAAGAAAAGACATTGAATTGAATGTGTTCCCAGGAGAGCCACCACACTAAGGTCCAGTTCCAGCTGAAGTCAGAGAGGATCTCCCTGGCCCAGGTGTTCAGTAAGATGGAGCAGGTGGTCGAGGTCCTGGGAATAGACGACTACTCTGTCAGCCAGACCACACTGGACAACGTGAGTTACTGTCACGCTGTGCTCGAGTCATTTCCACACGGACACAGTACAGATCATTAGATTGAAAATGTATATGCAAAATAGAGAATTTGATTTTAAATCTGTGTACGCACACACATTGATCATTGCTCCCTTTCATGTTTGTTATTTGTCTTGAGGAAGGCCTTGCAGCTCAAACATTGATGCTAAAAAGTCTCAATTATATCCCCTTGTCTGTCCGTTCATTTCTCTGTGTTCTCTCCCTCCCTCTCCATCCAGGTATTTGTGAACTTTGCAAAGAAGCAGAGCGACAACCTGGAGCAGCAGGAGAGTTCGCCCCCTGGTGGAGGCCAGTCGCCACTGCAGCGCCTGCTAACCCTGCTCAGACCCCGGCTGGCCAACACGGAGCTCGACGCCCTGGTCAGCGAAGAACCGGAGGAACTAGAGAGTGATGACGATGAGGGCCTCATCAGCTTCGAGGAGGAGAGGGTGAGGAAGGAGAGGGAGGAAGGAAGGGGAGAGGGTGAGAGGGGAGAGAGGAATAGAGGAGAGAAAGAGGAGGAAAGGCAGAGGAGGGGAGAAGGAGAGGAGGATAGGGTTAACAAAATGTGGGTGGAGATGGGGAGGAGGGAGGAGAGGATGTGGGCAGAGGGTGAGAGGGGAGGAGGGAGGAGAGGATGTGGGCAGAGGGTGAGAGGGGAGGTGGGAGGAGAGGATGTGGGCAGAGGGTGAGAGGGGAGGAGGGAGGAGAGGATGTGGGCAGAGGGTGAGAGGGGAGGAGGGAGGAGAGGATGTGGGCAGAGGGTGAAAGGAGAGGAAAGGGTAAGAGGAGAGAAAATACTTGTTGGGATGTGATGCTGCATTCATAACCAAGTGGGAAGGTGGTAATTCCCAGTTGTGAAGTTGTAAATTTCAGTTGAAAACATTCACGTGCTTCAAACTAATTGAGAAACACTAATTGGCTAATCGCAAAAAAGCTGCGTCAACCATAAACTAAAAGTACAGCTATCGTGCTCGCAAACAAATTATTGTCTTCAAAAACCATATAAATAGATTGCTTTTAATAATAATGTTTTGTGGTTGCATTTAACTGCCGAAAATGCTTTTATCGAGGTAATTTCCTTAATATGTGACATCAGGGTTCAGCATTTGGGAGAAGTTGGAGCTCAGGGATGAATGAAGAGTTTCCCGCTAGGAATTGATCCCGTGTGGCTCAGTTGGTAGAGCATGGCACTTGCAACACCAGGGTTGTGGGTTTGATTCCCACGGGGGACCAGTATGAACAAATATACATGTAATTACCAGTTGAAGGGCCGTTCAAATAGACTTTTTACGAGATGATATGAACGCAGCATAAGACGGGATGTTGTCTACATTGACACACTTTGCATATCACACTTATCAACTTAATAAGTATGAAGTACTTAACTTAAAGTGATGTTGCAGAACTTTTATATAATTTCAGCCAGTAGTTTTAAAAGTGGTGTTCATGAGACAAAATGGTTCCCTGATTTTTGTGTACTACGTCATCCAATTGTGTACCACACCATCCATTTCGTCCTGAAAAAAAATACTTTATTTTATTTTTAATTTTTAGATGTATTTGTATAATATGTTATGAATCCAATTCGTACAATATGTTACGAATTTGTTCTTAAGACCCTGGACTGCATTTAACTGTATTTTACCCCTTACTAACCACTTCTTGTTTCTCCATGGTAGGTGCAGCTCTCCTTTAACACAGACACACTCTGTTGAACTGTGGAAGCTCAGAGAGCCTGGACAGACAAAGTGGGAGGAGGAACCTCAGAGAGGGGGTGTGATTGGACAGACAAAGTGTAAGGAGGAAATTCATAGGGGGCATGTCTATAGACAAATATGGGATGAGGAAATAACATGAACTAGTCAGACAGAGGAGGAGAATGTACCTGTTCATTTTGGATTGGAAGACAACCGTCTCAGTCTACCCAGGGGAAAGTAAGATAAGTGTTATTTTTATCCTCAAACACCTAACAGTAACAGAGACTGAGGCATGGGACTCAGAGAATGAGATGCAGTGGGACAGAGAAGAGAATGACAGAGAAATGAAGTGAGCCTCTCAAAGCTGTCACAGAGTCATCGGCCATAGTTAAAGCCTGAAGTGTCCATAAGACAAGGCCCCTGTCATCATGGGAAGCATACTGATACAGTGAGAAAGCTTGTATTTTAATAGAGATATGTTGTTATAGGAATGTCTATATGTATTTATTTTTGAGAATGTATTGATAAATGGGAACACTGAAAACCAATGGGGTCTGTCTAGTAAGGACTAAAATCACAAGGCTTGATTTGGTATTCATGTTGCCTTCGCTAGGAGGTTGGCTTCATTCAATGTTGATGATGTCAGAAAATAACATATCTTTGCTTCTGATATGACCACCTTACTGAGTTTAATCTTTCCTCAGTTGTTTGACGCAGTGAATTAGTGGTTCATCATTGGTCAAATGTGTTCTGTCCCTGCCAAAGTACAAGGTTGTATCCTTAATGACACCCTATTCTCTATATAGTGCACTACTTTTGACCAGGGCCCCATAAGGCTCTGTTCAAAATAAGTGCATTATGTACTGAAGGGAATAGGGTGCTAAGGGTCCTGGTACAAAGTAGTGCACTATATAGGATGAGATGCCCCCCCCCCCCCCCCCTTAAAAGCATAATTGACCTGCCTTGAGAGCATGCTGTCATGAAACCAGTCAAACCAGTGTTGTGTCATACATATACAGTATATACAATACCTATATTTTTCTGTGGCAAGAAGAAAGATGTATTTTAGATATTGAAATGTATATGGGACAGATGTGTGATCTGTGATCGATTTGGCAATAATGGTTTATAGAGGGAAGTAAATGACCTTTGGAAAAAGTGCCAAGTTTTGACATGAGTCCTGAATCATTGGCCTTTTATTTGAAATCACTTTATTAGATGAATTGAGTCACAGAGGAACGCTACACTACATGTCCTGTTTTAAGAGAATGCCTCTACTTGTTGATACTGAAGGTGCCTCCTTAACCTCAAGCTTCTTCATTTGGACTGGGGACACTATATTTTTGTCTCGTCATGATAAATAGAGCACTTTCTACTGAATGCTTTAGTTTGTGCTTCTACAAATCATAATGATTTGGATTCTTTCAAGAAGATCACATTTTGGACACAACGTAATAACAGTGAAGGTTATCCTCAAGATCATTGAAGTTATTGAAAACCGTGAAAATAACTTAATAATAACTCTCTCATGTAATAATTAAGGTCACGTGCAAGATATACAATAACAAGCATACACTACTGCACTACTATCACTGTGAGACAAAGAAGTTCAACTTTCAGATCATTGTTTAGTTTGAACTTAAATGGATTGTATGATTTACAAGATGCTTTAAAGGCAGTTGGCTTACCGTACATATCTTTTGGAAGTTGGAGCACATTTAAAAAACACCCGCACCACATCATTAGTGAAGGGAAAGGTTTATGTTATTGAATAGTATGTTGGCATGTGATTTGAACTGGATATTTTCATGGAGTGTTTGTGTTGTGAAGAGCCAGTTGTAACATATCGTTATTCTTCTCAGAGGACACTTCATTTATTTCACGGACTAATTCAACGTAATTTAACATATGTTTTGGTGATTTCTTAATGTGAGACCTACTTGGACATATTTGATCATTTTCCTTGACTGTGGTGGGGTTGTTATCCTTTTACTATTAAGTAGAGGAAACAGACTGTTGTAATTCGTTTTCATCAGAATGTAAAGTAGGTTACATGTTTACTGAAGTCCAGGAAATAATATGAGAACAAGAAACAATGGCTGTTTTTGAGATGTGTTAAGTAATGCTATCTGAAATGTTTATGTATATGTTATGTATCTGAAAAGCAGTAAGGAAAGATGCATTGAACTTGAAACAAACTTGTGTCCTTTAACTCAGACTGAATGATAACCGTGATGCTCTACTTTAACTAGAGTTCTGTGACCTCAAAGGGAACATCGATGTGATTTAGGCCCATTTTGGATAATTTGATCTATTTAACTTCTGTTGCCACCCAATGTATCTTTGAATACTTGTAAGATCAAGGTATTTGAAGTTTTCCCTGAGCAAAGCTTGACTTTTTTCAAAAAGAGCAACATTTAGGATACTTTCACTTTCTCCTCAGCGCAGAATTCACTACATAAATGTATCTGGGGTAAAACTATTTAACACTGATGTTTTTTTGACACCAGCAAATATGAGAGTTAGGTGCAATTCTACATGGTTTCAAATACTGTATACTATGGGATGGAAAAAATGATTCAGTCAATCTAGTGAATACTCAGCTTTGCTTTAGGCAGTGTATTGTACGTGTGCATATGAATACAAATGTATATTTATATGTTGTGAAAATATGTCAGTTGACATTATTCTGTTGTAAAGCATCTGTCCATGTTGTTCTCGTGTTATTTTTGGACTTAATGTAACATCTGGTCTTGTTCCTGATTTTACTGTTGTTTCTGTACTCTGTGCTTCACGTTTGGTGATCTGGATTTTTTTACAACAAAAAAAATACAAATCAATCAGGTATCAGTTGGGTACTTTCTATGGTTTCGTTCCTAAATTGAATTACGGTGTTCTAGCTATACCTTGAAAACGTTAGGTATTTGGACCAAATAATTTACATGCACTTTGAAAGCTTGCATTCATTTTGCTTACAATAAAGATATGAGAATAGGAGTGTGATATATCCATTTCATTTGATGATGTCCTGAGGAGTTTTTACTGACATTATTCAACAGAAAAATGCAGTGATTTACAGAGGCTCTTTATCCATATATCTAAAACTTAATGACTACCATTTTGGATCGTGTTCATCATTATTTGATCTAATTAAACCTTGCTACCCAACACATCCCTGTGCATACTAGATAAAGGCCATTGAAGTTTTCAATGAGCATAGCTTGGTTTAAAAAAAAAAGTTCAATTGAGGATTTTCTTAGAGCTTGATTGAGTCCTTAGCTCTGAAGATCTGAGTTGTAGAGTGATTTACATTTAAAGGCAATGTTCCCACGTTAGTGGAGACTAGATTCGGACTGCATGTCGGCTCGATTGGAAATGATCCTTAAATGTCAACGGTGTGATTGAATCGAGCCCTAAGTTTTATTTTCAGTGCAGATCATACTGTACAAAAGTATCTGGAGAAAAAACTATTAAACACAGGTTGTTTTTTTTAAGACACCAGCAAATATCAGTTAGCCTAACTTAATTAGGTGCAAATCCACATGGGTGCAAATACTGTACACTATGAGATGAAAATACATCTTCAATCATTCTAGTGAATACTCAGCTTTCATGTCGCAAAATGCTTTGGAATCCAGGCAGTATGTGTGCATATGAATATAAATGTATATTCATATTTTATGAAAATGTGTCTGTTGTAAAGCATCTGTTCATATTGTTCTCGCGTTACATTGGGTCTTAAAGTAACATCTGGTCTTGTTCCTGATTCTAATGGTGTTTCTGTACTCTGTGCTTCACGTTTGGTGATCTGGATTTTTAAACAAAACAAATAAATCAGGTACCATCAGTTGAGTCCTTTCTATCGGTTTGTTCATAAATGAAATGACGGTATACTTGCTACCTTGAAAACATTAGGTATTTGGACCAAATCATTTACCGTATATGCACTTTGCTTACCACAAAGTCACGAGAACACTAGCGATATGAGTTTAATTTGAGGAGTTTTGACTGACATTATTCAACAGTTCCCCCCCGCACCATTACAATGATAACAACGAATAGTTCGTCTATTTATACACAAGGAGATCGTTTAGCTTTTTTAAATTGATGTTTATTACACAAATCAAGATTAAAATACACTTAAAAACCATGTTTCAAGTTTTCACACAGTGATTGAGGTAATGATCATCATGGTTGTTTTCCAAATGGCACCCTATTCCATAATTAGTGCACTACTTTTGACCTGAGCCCATATGGTCAGAAGTAGAGCAATATAGGGAAGTGTCATTTGGGACACTTAAAAGTCCTTAAAAAGCAGGCAGCATTAAACAGGTAGATTTTTTAAATGATGTTGCAGCCGAATGGTGTAGTGTCGGTGTAATAAAATAACATTCATTCACTAAATTGTTATATGCAGCAGAAATGTGATAGTGATGATGAAAGGCAACTGTGGTCATTTCTCTTTAGCAAATCATCATTGATCATCTTCATCATCAAATGCCACCCCGGTTGCTGGACGCTTTCTGGAAAAAGGACAGAAAAACAACAGTTAATTTGGCTCTTTGCAAATGGACCCACAGATGCATTGCAAAAACATTGCAAAAATCAGAAACTTTCTGTCCAAAAATGATGCAGAAAAATGAATAAATGCTTTTTTCACTTCTAGGTTAGACTACTGCAATGCTCTACTTTCCGGCTACCCGGATAAAGCACTAAATAAACTTCTGTTAGTGCTAAATACGGCTGTTAGAATCCTGACTAGAACCAAAAAAAAGTATCATATTACTCCAGTGCTAGCCTCCATACACTGGCTTCCTGTCAAGGCAAGGGCTGATTTCAAGGTTTTACTGCTAACCTACAAAGCATTACATGGGCTTGCTCCTACCTATCTCTCTGATTTGGTCCTGCCGTACATACCTACACGTACGCTACGGTCACAAGACGCAGGCCTCCTAATTGTCCCTAGAATTTCTAAGCAAACAGCTGGAGGCAGGGCTTTCTCCTATAGAGCTCCATTTTTATGGAACGGTCTGCCTACCCATTTGAGAGACGCAAACTCGGTCTCAACCTTTAAGTCTTTACTGAAGACTCATCTCTTTAGTGGGTCATATGATTGAGTGTAGTCTGGCCCAGGAGTGTGAAGGTTGAACGGAAAGGCTCTGGAGCAACGAACCACCCTTGCTGTCTCTGCCTGGCCGGTTCCCCTCTTTCCACTGGGATTCTCTGCCTCTAACCCTATTACAGGGGCTGAGTCACTGGCTTACTAGGGCTCTTTCATACCGTCCCTAGGAGGGGTGCGTCACTTGAGTGGGTTGAGTCACTGATGTGATCTTCCTGCCTGGGTTGGCCCCCCGGGTTGTGCCGTGGCGGAGATCTTTGTGGGCTATACTCAGCCTTGTCTCAGGATGGTAAATTGGTGGTTGAAGAAATCTCTCTAGTGGTGTGGGGGCTGTGCTTTGGCAAAGTGGGTGTGGTTATATCCTTTCTGTTTGGCCCTGTCCGGGGGTGTCATCGGATGGGGCCACAGTGTCACCTGACCCCTCCTGTCTCAGCCTCCAGTATTTATGCTGCAGTAGTTTATGGGTGGCTAGGGTCAGTTTGTTATATCTGGAGTACTTCTCCTGTCCTATCCGGTGTCCTGTGTGAATTTAAGTATGCTCTCTCTAATTCTCTCTTTCTTTCTCTCTCTCGGAGGACCTGAGCCCTAGGACCATGCCTCAGGACTACCTGACATGACTTGCTGTCCCCAGTCCACCTGGCCGTGCTGCTGCTCCAGTTTCAACTGTTCTGCCTGTGATTATTATTATTTGACCATGCTGGTCATTTATGAACATTTGAACATCTTGGCCATGTTCTGTTACAATCTCCACCCGGCACAGCCAGAAGAGGACTGGCCACCCCACAACCTGGTTCCTCTCTAGGTTTCGGCCTTTCTAGGGAGTTTTTCCAAGCCACCGTGCTTCTACACCTGCATTGCTTGCCGTTTGGGGTTTTAGGCTGGGATTCTGTACAGCACTTTGAGATATCAGCTGATGTACAAAGGGCTATATAAATACATTTGATTTGAGTATGTAACAACTAATATATTTTATATATTCCCTATGTAGTGCACTACTTTTCACCAGGGCCCATGCAATATGAAGGACCATGGGTGCCCTTTAGGGTTCAGACAAGTACAGCACCTTCTTGTTCCTGGGTTGATAAGAGAATCTCCTGGAAGACGCTTCTTGACTGCCAGAGTTTGGCCACTCTGCGGCTGTCTCCTTGGCTCAAAATCTGAAAGAGCAAGATGACCATTTACTTTACACCTTTATAGCTATGAGGACGAGCTATGGTCTTATTGTGATGTAACAAGATAAAATAAAACACAGCACACCTGTATTGCGTTTGTGTGGACTCTTTCCAGGACTGAATGGGGCTGGGCCACCTAGACAGAAACAACACAGCAGAGAACACTGAGTAAGGAGTGCTGGTGTTGGATCAAAGCGTACACATGCAATCTGTACCAGAAACTATCAAGTTCTTGAACTTCCCTAGATCAGAGTCAGTGTGATAAGAAAATAACTCTGTATGCTGAATGAGGGCTCTGTCCCAAACCTTACTTGTATGGTCTAAACGAGTCAGACTGTCTGCCATTCTAAACAGCAGCTCTCTCAGTTTCTCTTTGGCCTCGGGCTGTTTCAGTCTGGACAGAGTCACACTCAGGTCCCCTGGACTGGTGCCTACACAGAGCACTGCACAGCTGTCCTGCATTGATACAGACACACTCCCACTGCCACACGCAGACCTGGGAGAAGATACGGAAGGAAGTACATGTGGAAGTATTATGAAGACAGGATCCCGAGGAGTACATGAGGTCATTGGATTAAAATAGGATGGGAAAAACATACCTAATTTTCAAGATATAATCCTCTGTTGACTTCAAGGCAAACTTTCGTCTCTGAAAATAATAGTGCGTGTCATTCTTGTTATTACATAATGAAAGGAAATTCTACTCTTTGCAGGTTTGGTTAAATAAATATACTTACAAACTGGTTCAATGTCTCATCAGTGAAATCTGTGCTCCACACATCAGAGGCATCTGTCAAACTGGGACAGGAAAACAAACAATTGATGTTAGCCGTCATGTCACAACAACATCTCTAACTATCATGTATATTTATTTATCTTACAGGTGGCAATCTTCTAACAATCTTGGCACCACTAGTGGCCGTTTTTATACTTGTTGTTAGCCACTAACTAAAACACATCAGCACGAGCTTCTCATCCAAATCGATGAGATATGTAAAAGTAATGTTAGTTCGCTAGCTACATGCCAATAACTAGCTAGCAATTTAGTACAGTTCTCTGTTAACTAGCTAGTTATCGTTGTTCGAAAAGCATGGTTAGATATACGGAAATGAATAGCTATTAACACCCACCCAACATTGAACATCTCCGAATATTTATGGGTGTAGCATATGAATTGACACTGGTCATTTTTATCTACCACGGTGCAGTAAGACATTTGGGTCAACGGTCGATTTCCATCCATGTCTTGTGTTGGTGTAGGCAGCGTCTCTGTAACACCGTGCAACGGTTCGATGCTGAATGTGTAGCCAGCCAGTCAGTGAAGTAGGAGTATCAATCAGGAAGTGTTTGCAGCCGAGCAGCTGCTTCACGTATGTTACCTCTTATCCTGTTATTTTTCAAAACACAAGTTGATCTGTAAACAAAGGTACCGTATTGTAGTTTGAACTGTGTAGCTAGCTACATGTTCGTCTAGACTCTAGCCTAGGAAGGTAATTATGATAATATTGATTGTTTTGCTAAATATGTGCCCTAGCTTGCTATCTTTTCGTTGCATGTCTCAACCAGCAGGTAATTAGCTAGCTAGTAAGATAACTATTATTTAATCCAATCCTGTTACCCATGTTCATGTTATTGATGGTGGCTTTGGTATTTTGCCATTGTATAATAATTGTTGACACTGTCTGTATTTCCATATTTGACAGGTGCAGTGGTCCAGTAATATGCATAATATCTTGCTATGGCTTGGAAGTCAAGGACTTCAGGTGTTCGACACAGAGTTGAGTGCCGACACAATGGAGTGGTACCCCATTCCACAACATACTGGCATGTGGAAAATCTGTACAGAAGGGACCAGATGCGGTAAAACCGTAGATAGGCTGGACAATAGAACGAGTCAAAATTCATCCAAGGCTGAAAACGGACAAATAACGTTGGCTAAGATGAAACACAAGCGCGAGCCCATAGCACATGAATTGAATCGAACGTCCGCAGAGCCTCTTCTGACTGGAGTGATGCTTAGATTTCTATTTCGCCTAAATGGTACACATTTTTTAAAATCCATTTTTACTTTACCACTACAATGTGTTCTTCGGACGAAACGGACCCCCCCCCCCCCCCCCAACTCGTGTAGAAAGTAAACATCTTCACCTCGATGTTGTCAACTGTGCTTATGTCCGCGTAATGAGAACTTCTGACTATTTCTGGTCTATGACAACCGAGCTCACTGCCCAGATTTACATAATTACAAAGAGGAGACTCTCCAGATTAAAATGGTGTCCGTCTTGAAAAAAATCTAAATATACACATTGTGAGATATTTGGGGAAATAGACTGGCATGCCACTCCATAGGAAAACAATGGGGGGAGCTCAGCATTCCAAGGGTAAAACATGTTTTGGGGCTAGCATTTGATGACAACCGAGCTTGCTGCCCAGCCTTACATAATTAGAAAGAGGAGATTCTCATGATTAAAATGGTGTCTGAATTGAATACAATCTAAATATACACATTGCTAAACAGACATACCTATATTTCCACTATAGGAAACAATGGGATGACCTCAGAGTTCCATGAGTCATTTTTTGCTGTTGTTTACATTTTAACTCGCAGCAACGTGGGCAGGTCTTATTCCCAACAACAGGGAAGCAGGCATTGTGACGTAGAACATTTGGCAGGGAATAGAACGTTCAGAAGGTGAGTTTGTGCCAAGGTGCTCAATAGAACTAATAGGAGCTGGCAAGGTGAAAAATGCCCTAAAATAAGGCCTGTTTTTTTTTCGTGATTACTTCAAAACTACGACAAGCAAATATGAAATATGAACTAGTTTTTATCAGAAAAAAAGAATTATTAAAAATGTCATGGGTCCAGCCTACTGTAGACCAGGGCTCTCCAACCCTGTTCCTGGAGAGCTGTAGGTTTTCACTTCAACCAAAGTTGTAACTAATCTGATTCATCATACCATCCAGCTAATTATTATAATCAATTGCGCTCTACAGGGGGTTTTCCAGAAAGATAGTTTAACAAATTCAGGATTCCCTGAACATATCTGTCTTTCCTTAACCAGATGAGGGAGTCTAGGATTTCTTGGTTCCAGATTGGCTGCTTCTCGTTTAAGTAATTAGGCTCACCAAAGCGCAGATTGGTTGATCTGACAACTGGCGCATGTATGTAACGTTCAAAAAGGTCCTTGTGTCAATGACAGAAAAAATGTCAGATATTGAGTCAAAAGACTAGAGTCCACAACAATAAATAATTTTGACAATGAATATGTTAACATATTTACCCCCCAAAAAGTAATACAGCAGCAAAAGCCAGAGAGGTAGCCTGGCAGAAAATTGCAAACAGAATAAATGTTTAGGTGAAGTGGCAGGATTCCAATATCTAATAGACCTAGCATACACATATGGGTGATTTATTAATCATTCTTTCACTTTTAATAGAGCATGTTTATTACAAATCTGGTGTCACAGTTGCAATGGTAGACCTATTCCAAAGCCTATGTAGGATGAGTAATAATAATTGATTGAATTCATAGACCGCTTTTCATGACAACACGGGCAACAATGTGTTCTATGTTTAGTTTTAACACCAATGACCCTTGGAAAATCTGCGGGATGGATTACGCTATTTATAATTTTAATCATGTTGCCTAGTCTTATTAATGAAATAGTAAAACACTCACCACAACCTACTGTACCTGTAGTTCTGTAAACATCCTCCTTGATTATATGACAGGTTGAGGGCCAGGGAATGGGACAGGTTGAGGGACAGGGAATGGGACAGGTTGAGGGCCAGGGAATGGGACAGGTTGAGGGCCAGGGAATGCAACAAAGTCATAAAAAATGGTATTCAATGTGAAGCATACTCTTCTTTTGGCTCCACACACAGTTGCCTTTCCAAGTCGTTCAGCATCGGTAACATTGTACAGGAAACTAGTAATACACAGAGTTTGTAGGCCTATAGGAGTCAAATCAAGCTTTATTTATACAGCACATTTCAGACATGGAATGCCACACAGTGCTTTACAGGAGAAGAAAAAAAAAAACTGAAAATAAAAGCTGAAATATTTACTACACAACAAACATAAGATGAAAATACAAAAGAATGACAAACTGAATGACTAAAAAGCACCCTAAGGAAAAGCAAAGCTAAAAATGTATTTTAATATCTCTTTTAGGATTTTCCGCAAAGGCACATGCCATAGTGACGGACAAGAATCTGATTGGAGGAGAAGCCTTGACTTATTCACCAGGACAGGCTATGATCAAGTGAACCTAGTTGGTAACAGGTTTGCTTCAGAGCATTCATTGCTATGGTTGTTAATCAGACTATACGTCAAGCTCTCTTTCTGGAACTGGAGTTGGCTAAAATTTTGCTTTGACAGATCTCACTAACTCATTAATCCGGCTTTCTGGAATACCCCTCGTGAACAGGGTTGGAGAGCCCTGCTGTAGACACTAATACTAGACAGACAATCAAAACCGAGATATGACTGTATACACTACGATATATGTCACTGACTAAATCAGAAAGTTGTTACTTATCATACCTGTTGAGACACTGGCCTGGTCTGTGTATAAGGTGGTATGGCCGTGAGCTAGGCTCCTGTACACTGACACTTCTCTATATGTGCAATCATCAGGGATCAGAGGTGGCGGCTACTCGGATTGGCCGACTGTACCTCCTCCAGTTTAGTCAACAGGGTGTGTCCGCCCCTCAATGAGCTGCAGTGTTTTGACACAAGCTATGTTAGATCTACAATTGTTTGATGCAAACAGCTACAAATACTTTTGTTTATTCTTCCGCTTGTTTGGCTTCTTCTTAATATCCGCTCTCATGTCCATTATGTTCGTTTGTTTGGGCTAGGGTTGAATATCTGCTCTCATGTCCATTATGTTAGTTTGTTTGGGCTAGGGTTGAATATCCGCTCCCATGTCCATTATGTTTGTTTGGGCTAGGGTTGAATATCCGCTCCCATGTCCATTATGTTAGTTTGTTTGGGCTAGGGTTGAATATCCGCTCCCATGTCCATTATGTTAGTTTGTTTGGGCTAGGGTTGAATATCTGCTCCTATGTCCATTATGTTAGTTTGTTTGGGCTAGGGTTGAATATCCGCTCCCATGTCCATTATGTTAGTTTGTTTGGGCTAGGGTTGAATATCCGCTCCCATGTCCATTATGTTAGTTTGTTTGGGCTAGGGTTGAATATCCGCTCCCATGTCCATTATGTTAGTTTGTTTGGGCTAGGGTAGCAAAACCTTTCCAAAACTCCCTGGTTTTCCAGATATCCCAGTTAAAACATTACTTGATTCAGGAGGGAATGAGCACAAAATCCGTAATCCTCCAAACAGGATATGTGAAAAATGATTACATTCCCCTGCTGTCAGGGTTAGGGTTACCAATCCTATTGTGTGTGTCTGTTTGTCTGTCTGTCTATGTTTCTGCACCTAAATGGGGGTACGAGGTAATTCAGGTAGGTATGTACATATATGTAGGGGTACGAGGTAATTCAGGTAGATATGTACATATATGTAGGGGTACGAGGTAATTCAGGTAGATATGTACATATGTGCAGGGATACGAGGTAATTATAAATACATATTTAGAAGGTTTATGACTTGGGGTAGAAGCTGTTCAGTTAACTATTGGTTTTTTATCTTCCATAGCAATGAGTTCAATTGGCGACCTCATATTTACTGTTGTCTGCATACTTGGAGATTAATAATAAAAAAAGACCAGCTTCTCCTGTGTGCATGTTTGTGTGTGTGTGTGTTTGTGTATGTCATCTGATGGAATGCACCTGGCAGGTGGGGATGACTGCAAACTTAAGGGCTGGAATCTTAGGATGGGTTCCTCTTTCCCCACTTTCACTAGCAAGAGGCGAGGGATGCCAATGAATGTTGACATAATGAGGAGTCAAAATGCATTTGTAATGCCCATGTCAAAGTAAGTAGGTGCACAAATTAAAAATAAAGATCTTTCTGCTGAAAGCACTCTTAAGTGTATGCAGTATACACAGTAGCCCACGTCGGAAGCACATTCTAGCCACAGGCAGGTAGATGAAGGTTGATTTCACTATTTGAGAAATGCCTTTTATTTTCACCGTTGTAATATAACCCTTGTGTTCATCAAGCTCACATCTACATGATCAGTCAGTCTGTCAACATAAAGTGTTACTTCTCTTCTTAGTGCACTAAATTCCCTTATTCCCTTCATAGTGCACTAAATTAGACAACTACCATAGTATGGTGCACTACAAAAGTAGAGAGAGAATATGTTGCCGTTTGGGACACACCTGATGTGATGGACAAATTGATGTCAAGCCCTTAGGTTGCTCGTTATAGCTATAGGAGAGAGAGAATTCCCAATGGCATCAGACCGAGGCTCTGCATCTGTCCTTGTGCTCCTAGACCTTACTGCTGCTTTTGATACCATCGATCACCACATTCTTTTGGAGAGATTGGAAACCCAAATTGGTCTACACGGACAAGTTCTGGCCTGGTTTAGATCTTATCTGTCGGAAAGATATCAGTTTCTCTCTGTGAATGGTTTGTCCTCTGACAAATCAACTGTAAATTGCGGTGTTCCTCAAGGTTTCGTTTTAGGACTACTATTGTTTTCACTATATATTTTACCTCTTGGGGATGTCATTCGAAAACATAATGTTAACTTTCACTGCTATGCGGATGACACACAGCTGTACATTTCAATAAAACATGGTGAAGCCCCAAAATTGCCCTCGCTAGAAGCATGTGTTTCAGACATAAGGAAGTGGATGGCTGCAAACATTCTACTTTTAAACTCGGACAAAACAAAGATGCTTGTTCTAGGTCCCAAGAAACAAAGAGGTCTTCTGTTGAATCTGATAATTAATCTTAATGGTTGTACAGTCTCAAATAAAACTGTGAAGGACCTCGGTGTTACTCTGGACCCTGATCTCTATTTTGAAGAACATATCAAGACTTTCAAGGACAGCTTTTTTCCATCTACGTAACATTGCAAAAATCAGAAACTTTCTGTCCAAAAAGGATGCAGAAAAATTTATCCATGCTTTTGTCACTTCTAGGTTAGGCTACTGCAATGCTCTACTTTCCGGCTACCCGGATAAAGCACTAAATAAACTTCAGTTAGTGCTAAATACGGCTGCTAGAATCCTGACTAGAACCAAAAAAAATTATCATATTACTCCAGTGCTAGCCTCCCTACACTGGCTTCCTGTCAAGGCAAGGGCTGATTTCAAGGTTTTACTGCTAGACTACAAAGCATTACATGGGCTTGCTCCTACCTATCTCTCTGATTTGGTCCTGCCATACATACCTACACGTACGCTACGGTCACAAGACGCAGGCCTCCTAATTGTCCCTAGAATTTCTAAGCAAACAGCTGGAGGCAGGGCTTTCTCCTATAGAGCTCCATTTTTCTGGAATGGTCTGCCTACCCATGTGAGAGACGCAAACTCGGTCTCAACCTTTAAGTCTTACTGAAGACTTAACTCTTCAGTGGGTCATATGATTGAGTGTAGTCTGGCCCAGGAGTGTGAAGGTGAACGGAAAGGCTCTGGAGCAACGAACCGCCCTTGCTGTCTCTGCCTGGCCGGTTCCCCTCTTTCCACTGGGATTCTCTGCCTCTAACCCTATTACAGGGGCTGAGTCACTGGCTTACTAGGGCTCTTTCATACCGTCCCTAGGAGGGGTGCGTCACTTGAGTGGGTTGAGTCACTGATGTGATCTTCCTGTCTGGGTTGGCGCCCCCCCTTGGGTGGTGCCGTGGCGGAGATCTTTGTGGGCTATACTCGGCCTTGTCTCAGGATGGTAAGTTGGTGGTTGAAGATATCCCTCTAGTGGTGTGGGGGCTGTGCTTTGGCAAAGTGGGTGGGGTTATATCCTTCCTGTTTGGCCCTGTCCGGGGGTGTCATCGGATGGGGCCACAGTGTCTCCTGACCCCTCCTGTCTCAGCCTCCAGTATTTATGCTGCAGTAGTTTGTGTCGGGGGGCTAGGGTCAGTTTGTTATATCTGGAGTACTTCTCCTGTCCTATCCGGTGTCCTGTGTGAATTTAAGTATGCTCTCTCTAATTCTCTCTTTCTCTCTCTCGGAGGACCTGAGCCCTAGGACCATGCCTCAGGACTACCTGGCATGATGACTCCTTGCTGTCCCCAGTCCACCTGGCCGTGCTGCTGCTCCAGTTTCAACTGTTCTGCCTGTGATTATTATTATTTGACCATGCTGGTCATTTATGAACATTTGAACATCTTGGCCATGTTCTGTTATAATCTCCACCCGGCACAGCCAGAAGAGGACTGGCCACCCCACATAGCCTGGTTCCTCTCTAGGTTTCTTCCTAGGTTTTGGCCTTTCTAGGGATTTTTTCCAAGCCACCGTGCTTCTACACCTGCATTGCTTGCTGTTTGGGGTTTTACGCTGGGTTTCTGTACAGCACTTTGAGATATCAGCTGATGTATGAAGGGCTATATAAATACATTTGATTTGATTTGATTATTCACTTGAGTGATCGTATGGGCCATAGGATCACTCCAGTGAATAATGGGAATTATCTCTCCTGTAGCTATGACGAGCAGGTGCTCCTATGGGTTGAGAGAAACATGTGCCAGCCTCTAAGTCCAGGTGCCCTGAGTGGAGGAGTGTGGAGACTGAAGTGCTATCCTACCCATGAGCACCTGCTGTTGGCTGCTTGCATGCACATCGACTTCTACATCCTTAACTGCCAGCAAGCCCTGGGTGAGTCTGACTGTCTGGGACATGATGAGCAGATGAAAACTAAGCTCACCGCTTTACCATAACTATCATGTTTGACACATTTTTAAATGGGCAACAAAAAGGCTTAGTATTTATGTTTAGTATTGTAGAAATTGTAAGAGCAATAATGTTTTGTCATTGTGTTCACTTCACTTTTTCCTCTAGAGGGCAGTGGAGGAGCGTGTTCTGTCCTAGCCGACATCCTTCACAACTCTCTGGCCTACGGGGTCAACTTGGCCAACCTTTCCCTGGAGGAGCCTGCTCCCCCCTGGAGAGTTTTTTGACTTGTTGGTCAAGCCCATGAAATCCGAAGTCAGAGGAATTGATGTGATATCTCACCATAGAGGATTGTTTAAGTCAACCACTACTAGAGGTCGACCGATTAATCGGCATGGCCGATTAATTAGGGCCGATTTCAAGTTTTCATAACAATTGGTAATCTGCCTTTTTGGACGCCGATTATGGACGATTGCATTGCAATCCACGAGGAGACTGCGTGGCAGGCTGACCACCTGTTACACAAGTGCAGCATCAAAAGGACCTTGTGGCTGCAAGGAGCCAAGGTAAGTTGCTAGCTAGCATTAAACTTATCTTATAAAAACAGTCTTCACATAATCAAAATTAACTACACATGGTTGATAATATTACTAGTTTAATTATCTTGTCCTGCGTTGCATATAATCAAAGTGGTGCCTTTTAATTTATCATCGAATCACAGCCTACTTCGACTTCGTCAAACGGGTGATGATTTAACAAAATGTCACAGCTTTCTTCCTGGGAAGGAGAGGCGGACCAAAACGCAGTGTGGTTATAGTTCATGGTTCTTTAATAAGAAAACATGAACAAACTACAAAACAATAAACGTGAAAACTGTAACAGTCCTAACTGGTGCATAAAACGCAAAGACAGGAAACAATCACCCACAAAATACCCAAAGAATTTGGCTGCCGAAATATGGCTCCCAATCAGAGACAACGATAAACACCTGCCTCTGATTGAGAACCAATCCAGGCAAACATAGACTTACCTAGACACATAAAAGAACACAACCCCATAAATCTACAAAAACGCCTAGACAAGACAAAGCACATAAATCACCCATTTCACACCCTGGCCTAACCAAAATAATAAAGAAAACAAAGATGGCTAAGACCAGGGCATGACACAAAAGCACATTTGCGAAAAAGCACAATCGTTGCACAAATGTACCTAACCATAAACATCAATGCCTTCCTTAAAATCAATACACAGAATTATATATTTTTAAACCTGCATATTTAGTTAAAAGAAACGCATGTTAGCAGGCAATATTAACTAGGGAAACTGTCACTTCTCTTGAGTTCAGTGCAAGCGGTTCCGCATTTCACTGAAAGAATAAACGTTTTGTTTTCTAAATGATAGTTTCCGGATTTGACCACATTGATGACAAAAGGCTCGTATTTCGGTATGTTTATTATAATTAAGTCTATTGTTTGATATTTGATAAAGCAGTCTGACTGAGCGGTGGTAGGCAGCAGCATGCTCGTAAGCATTCATTCAAACAGCACTTTACTGCGTTTGCCAGCAGCTCTTAGCAATGCTTGAAGCACGGCGCTGTTTATGACTTCAAGCCTATGAACTCCCGAGATTAGGCTGGCAATACTATAGTGCCTATAAGGACATCCAATAGTCAAAGGTATATGAAATACAAATGGTATAGAGAGAAATAGTCGACGCGTCATAATTCCTATAATAACTACAACCTAAAACGTCTTAACTGGGAATATTGAAGACTCATGTTAAAAGGAATCACCAGCTTTCATATGTTCTCATGTTCTGAGCAAGGAACTGAAACGTTAGCTTTTTTACATGGCACATATTGCACTTTCCCTTCTCCAACACTTTGTTTTTGCATTATTTAAACCAAATTGAACATGTTTCATTATTTATTTGAGACCAAATTGATTTTATTGATGTATTATATTATAAGTTAAAATAAAAGTGTTCATTGTTCATTCAGTATTGTTGTAATTGTCATTTATTACAAATATATATATATATAAAAAACATCCAATTAATTGGTATCAGCTTTTTTTGGTCCTCTAATAATTGGTATCGGCGTTGAAAAATGATAATCGGTCGAACTCTAACTACTACTAGATGTTCCTGTCTCACTTATTTGACTGTACACCTTCAAACAAACAAACACACAGAACCAGCACCAATTTATAACACATTATATATTTTTTTGTTGTATGTTGTTGCAAAGTGCTCGTTCCAATGCTGCATACATGATGCGAATGCACCTGGCATTTATTCAATATTTCTTGGATAAAATAGGCCTACAATGAATAACATGCATATATCTGAACTATGTATGATTGTGTAGGACAAGTCAATATCATTCTACCCTGATTCATATTTTATTTAATGGCAAACCAACACCTTTTAGGTCAGTAAACATAACCGATCTTAATGTATGCTTCCCTGATAAGTGGGTCGCGGATTTGTTGCAACTGTTTGAAAGTATGTTCCAGGGAAATAATTTGTTAAATCCACTTTGTACTTTCATATATATACTATTTTTTTTAGCAATACTACGATTCCTCACATGGCAGCTTGTCATTGTTGCTTGCTATCTGGCCATCCAGAATCACCACAGACAGCCTTCTGCCCCACTGAAGTGTGCACATCGTTTTTGTGATGTTGTCAGCTAACCTGTCTATACCTAGGCAACAGTACATCCTAATAACTTGTAGCCATCGTGTACTGATCTCTGGTAAAGAAGACAAAAGTAGTAAAACAATATGTAGCCTAATATGAATGTTTTATTTAGAATATAACATAATACGGGGGCTCCCGAGTGGCGCAGAGGTCTAAGGCACTGCATCTCACTACAGATACTGTGGTTAGAATCCAGGCTGTATCACAACTGGCCATGATTGGGAGTCCCATAGGGCGGAGAACAATTGGCCCGGCGTCGTCCTTGTTTGGCCAGTGTAGGCCGTCATTGTAAATAAGAATTTGTTCTTAACTGACTTGCCTAGTTAAATATCGGTTAAATAAATAATAAAATACTAGTACCTTCAGCAAGCACATTGACAGTAGACCAGACCCCAGTAACTCATGATCAGGGCCTATGTACACAAAGGTTGCTCACCGCCCCAATAGGTCCACAGACGACGCAATCACACTGCACACTGCCCTAACCCATCTGGACAAGAGGAATACCTATGTATTGCTGTTCATCAACTACAGCTCAGCATTTAACACCATAGTACCCTCCGAACTCGTCATTAAGCTCGAAACCATGGGTCTCGACCGCGTCCCGTGCAACTGGGTCCTGGACTTCCTGACGGGAAAAAAGTGCTCTTCACTGACGAGTTTTGTCTCACCAGGGGTGATGGTCGGATTCACGTTTATCGTCGAAGGAATGAGCATTACACCGAGGCCTGTACTCTGGAGTGGGATCGATTTGGAGGTGGAGGGTCCGTCATGGTCTGGGGAGGTGTGTCACAGCATCATCGGACTGAGCTTGTTGTCATTGCAGGTAATCTCTACGCTGTGCGTTACAGGGAAGATCCTCCTCTCTCATGTGGTATCCTTCCTGCAGGCTTATCCTGACATGACCCTCCAGCATGACAATGCCACCAGCCATACTGCTCATTCTGTGAGTGATTTCCTGCAAGACAGGAATGTCAGTGTTCTGCCATGGCCAGCGAAGAGCCAGATCTCAATCACATTGAGCATGTCTGGGACCTGTTGGATAGGAGGGTGAGGGCTAGGGCCATTCCCCCAAGAAATGTCCGGGAACTTGCAGGTGCCTTGGTGGAAGAGTGGGTTAACATCTCACAGCAAGAACTGGTAAATCTGGTGCAGTCCATAAGGAGGAGATGCACTGTAGTACTGGTTGCCACACCAGATACTGACTGTTACTTTTGATTTTGACCCCCCTTTGTTCAGGGACACATTATTCAATTTCTGTTTGTCACATGTCTGTGGAACTTGTTCAGTTTATGTCTCAGTTGTTGAATCTTCTGTTCATACAAATATTTACACACGTCAAGTTTCCTGAAAATAAAAGCAGTTGACAGTGAGAGGACGTTTCTTCTTTTGTTGAGTTTATATAGAAATATAGGCCTAAGTAAGTCACTGTATGAAGACTTAACAGGACGCGTTCTTAGGCCTACAGATGGAAGGGGTGGTTATACAAGGCTGCTATACAAAGCCTACTAATGATAACGACATTACTTATTAATAATCATAATGATCATAATAATAAGAAAGAGAACAAGAAAAAGGAGGGCATAGGAGCTAGAGCTGTGTACATATGTGACAACCAGACTATTTCCCAGATAGATGCAATTTAACCATTGAATAGGTGGAAAATGTTTTGACTTCCCTACCAAACAAAAAGGCAAATGGATCAGATGGTGTCACTTACGAGAGTTCAAAGGCCACAAGGCCCCAGTCCTCCCATGCCCTCATGTACGTCTTCAATGCCTGTCTGATGATTGGAAAGGTACCTGGTCTCATGGAAGGGTGCTCTTATCCACAGAATACCCACAAAATATCATGTTCCAGATATTCCATCTTCATGGAGAGACATCTCCCTCTTGCCCTCTGTCTATAACATGTTCATGAAATGCTTGTTCGCCCACATACTACCATGGCTTGTAGATACAGACATTCTCTCTCCCAAACAAAAGGCATATATAGTCAGACAGGGCATGAATGAGCATGTTTTCTACCTAAAAACTGGAATTGATGTATTCAAGCATGAGTACACAACATTTTACACTGTTTCTGGACATTAGAGATGTCTTTGGTACTTTATCACATGCCTTGAGGAAATACAACGGCTAAGCCTTATGTGGACATTATATCTAATGCGTACAAAGGCTCTTTCCTCCAAGATATTTGTGGACAGCAGCTGACTGAGCCAATCCCACTCAGGGTTGGCATAAAAACCGGCTGCCCATGGAGTGCTGTTAACTTCATCTTCATCTGGCTGAAATGGCTATGGCTATCTATGCCAGTGTGCCCCAGCCCATGTGCGGTCACTGAACCCAGTACAGGGGTGTGCTGATGATTTTCAGATCTCCCCCAGAGAGCAGAATGTTATCAAAGACATGCTCTCTTGCACAGATTACTTTTTGTAAATGGTCTGGGCTGGAAGTGAAAGACACAAAATATGCAGTGTTCTATGAAGACATAAGCCCCCAACATTTACACTAACGAATAAACCAATCTGTGTTTACTCTCATCACAAAACATATACTTACAGTTGGGCAAAAAAGTATTTAGTCAGCCACCAATTGTGCAAGTTCTCCCACTTAAAAAGGTGAGAGAGGCCTGTAATTTTCATCATAGGTACACTTCAACTATGACAGACAAAATGAGAAAAAAAAGTCCAGAAAATCACATTGTAGGATTTTTAATGAATGTATTTGCAAATTATGGTAGAAAATAAGTATTTGGTCAATAACAAAAGTTGTCGTGTTTCTATAAAATTGTATGCTTTGGTGTTTGTTGTTGGTTAATGAGTAGGTTGTCTGGTCCAGTACTTGCCTCTGCTGTTGCTTAAGGCTGTCTGGTTCAGTACTTGCCTCTTCTGTAAGGCTGTCTGGTCCAGTACTTGCCTCTGCTGTTGCTTAAGGCTGTCTGGTCCAGTACTTGCCCCTGCTGTTGTTTAAGGCTGTCTGGTCCAGTACTTGCTTCTGCTGTTGTTTAAGGCTGTCTGGTTCAGTACTTGCCTCTTCTGTAAGGCTGTCTGGTCCAGTACTTGCTTCTGCTGTTGCTTAAGGCTGTCTGGTCCAGTACTTGCCCCTGCTGTTGTTTAAGGCTGTCTGGTCCAGTACTTGCTTCTGCTGTTGTTTAAGGCTGTCTGGTTCAGTACTTGCCTCTTCTGTAAGGCTGTCTGCTCCAGTACTTGCTTCTGCTGTTGTTTAAGGCTGTCTGGTCCAGTACTTGCCTCTGCTGTAAGGCTGTCTGGTCCAGTACTTGCCTCTGCTGTAAGGCTGTCTGCTCCAGTACTTGCCTCTGTTGTTGTTTAAGGCTGTCTGGTCCAGTACTTGCCTCTGCTGTTGTTTAAGGCTGTCTGGTCCAGTACTCTTCTCTGCTGTAAGGCTGTCTGGTCCAGTACCTGCCTGCTGTTGTTTAATTATCTTCCTCACTCTTGTGGTAAAAAATTGTCATGCACATGTGCCCAAAACGTTTAATACATAACAGTGAGGATGGAAGCTGCTGGTGGCAAGGAAATATGTTATGGATTCAAAACACATCATGTTTGCTGTGGATTGCACCTTTCTGAGCAACAGCGTGTGCGTTTGTAGCTAAGAACAGCTGACACAAACTTAGTCAAGTTTCATTTTTACTGTCAAGGTATCTTTTTTTTTTAGGGGTAGTGATCAACTTTAATATTGCAGATTGTGTGTTTTATCAATGTTATTGTTTACATCCTTTCCAATCCCCCATATAATTATTTTAAAATATATATTTTCCTTCTTTATTATTTTGCCCTAACCCTAAAACTCCTCCCTAATTGGAGTAAACTAACAAACAACAATACTTAAGCTTCTACTTACACTTTATACATACTGCATTCAATTTACAGACACAGTATATTTTACATTAGTTCTCTTTTTCAAAACAAATGTAATCCCACCCTTCAGTTACACTCAACCCCACCCATCTAATGCTTATTGTAAAAACCATTCCACTACCACTGCATTGGCAGTGACTGACCAGTGGCTCAATGCTATGGATAATGGCAAGTTTGTGGGTGTACTATTTTTAGATTTCAGTGCAACATTTGATTTAGTGGATCATTAAATAATTTTGATAAAATTAATGCATTATGGTTTTAAGGAGGTAGCATTGAATTGGGTACAGTCATATTTAACTGTCAGGAACCAGTCCACCTATATCAATGGTTCATTTTCTTCCCCTCATGTGTTAAACTGTGGAATACCGCAGGGCAGCTGCCTTGGGCCACCTCTTTATTTAATATATACCAATGATCTTCCCTATGCCTTAGCTGAAACTCAAGCTACTATATTTGCAGATGATACTGCAATTTATGCAGCAAGACATTCGGTTAAACAGGTACAGCAAGCTTTACAAGGAGATTTGGAGAATATCAGGGAGTGTGTTTGCCAAAACAAACTTGTTTTAAACATCAAGAAAACCAAAATTATGTTGGTCTGTTCAACTAGGAAAAGGCCAAAACAGCATGGGATACAATTAAGTATGGGAGGAGTAAAAATTGAAGAAGTGGCAGAAACCAAACTATTGGGAGTGCAGCTAGACATCTGCTTATCATGGTCGTCTCAAATAACTAATCTATGTGAAAAATAACACAGCATGCATAATCAGAAGGATAGCTAAATATTTACAAGGAAAAATTATTCAGCAAATAACACAAGCATTAATTGAAAGTCAAGTGAAGTACTGTTCTGTGGTCTGGGGAAATGCATCATTAAGTGAAGTTAGGAGTCTGCAGAATGCACAGAACAAAGCAGCAAGGATTGTTTTAAGGCGGAGATATGGTTCTTCTGTTGCAGTCATGCGCAATGTTCTTGGTTGGTCATCAATCGACAGGATAATTGAAAAAACATGCTTATTTTATTTCATAATATACATTATTTAAAACTGCCAAGTTCTATTCACAACGATATTCAGTTGGTAAGAGACAGACATTCCGTAAATACTAGGAATAGATTGTCCACCATCTATGCGTTATCCAGACAGAAAAGAGAAATAGGCAAAAGAACATTTCGATTTAGAGCAATAAAGAAATTGAATAAATTAACTGAGAAAACTAGAAACCTTTCAATATATAAATGTAAATATTATTTTAAAACAATTTAAATATAATACATAGAAATGTTGTGGGACTATAGTGGATGAAGAATCAATATTTTTTAGATTGAGTATTTATTGGGTCATTGTGTTAGTTTGTTATATTATGTATGTTTGTAATAGTGTGTTATATGTGAAAATGTGTTCGTATCATAAATTGTATTTTAATGTTTAAGGACTCTTGGAAGATTAGTCCACATGGGGACTAAAATAGATCCAAATCAAATCTAGGTATAATTTCTTAGGTCTTCATTTGAGATTGCATTCTGAAAAAGTGTAATTCGCAGGTGAATGCCTTTCCTTAGATTGTGTTAGGGGTCTTTGGAAGGCCACTGCTAACATACAGTGCATTCGGAAAGTTTTCAGACCCCTTGACTTTTTCCACATTTTATTTACAGCCTTATTCAAAATGTATTAAAAAAATAAATCCCTCATCAATCTACACACAATACCCATAATGGCAAAGTGAAAACAGTTTAAGAAATGTTTTCAAATGTATAAAAAAAAACAGATACCTTATTGTAAGTGTAAGTATTCAGACTCTTTGCTATGAGTCTCAAAATAGAGCTCAGGTGCATCCTGTTTCCATTGATCATGCTTGAGATGTTTCTACTCGATGGGAGTCTACCTGAGGTAAATTCAATTGATTGGACATGATTTGGAAAGGCACACACCTGTTTATATAAGGTTCCATAGTTGACAATGCATGTCCGAGCAAAAATCAAGCCTTGAGGTTTAATGAGTTGTCTGTAGAGCTCCGAGACAGGATTGTGTCGAGGCACAGATCTGGGAATGTCTGCAGCATTGAATGTTCCCAAGAACACAGTGGCCTCCAACATTTTTAAATGGAAGAAGTTTGGAACCATCAAGACTCTTCCTTGAGCTGGTCGCCCGGCAAAACTGAGCAATTGGTAAAGACGGGCCTTGGTAAGGGAGATGACCAAGTTTCCGATGGTCACTCTGACAGAGGTTCAGAGTTCCTCTGTGGAGATGGGAGAACCTTCCAGAAGGACAACCATATTTGCAGCACTCCACCAATCATGCCTTTATGGTAGAGTGGCCGGACGGAAGCCACTCCTCAGTAAAAGGTGCATGACAGCCCTCTTGGAGTTTGCCAAATGGCACCTAAAGGACTCTCAGACCATGAGATAAGATTCTCTGGTCTGATGAAACCAAGATTGAACTCTTTGGCCTGAATGTCAAGAGTCACATCTGGAGGAATCTTGGCACCATCCCTACAGTGAAGCATGTTGGTGGCAACATCATGCTGTGGGAATGTCTTTCAGCTGCACGGACTGGGAGACTAGTCAGGATCAACGGAAAGACAAACGGAGCAAATTACAGAAAACCTGCTCAGGACGTCAGACTGGGGCGAAGGTTCACCTTCCAACAGGACAGCGACCAGAGCCCGGACTTGAACCTGACCAAACTTCTCTGGAGAGATCTGAAAATAGCTATGCAGCGATGATGCCAGATCTTGAGAGGATCTGCAGAAAAGAATGGGAGAAACTCCCCAAACACACGTGTGCCAAGCTTGTAGCGTCATACTCAATAGGACGTGAGGCTGTAATCGCTGCCAAAGGTTCTTCAACAAAGTACTGAGTAAAGGGTCTGAATACTTATTTAAATGTGATATTTCAGTTAATTTGTTAAAAATGTGTCCAAAATTCTAAAAACCATTTTTTTGCTTTGTCATTATGGGATATTGTGTGTAGATTGTTTTTTTCCTCATCAATCTAATCCATTTTAGAATAAGGCTGTAACGTAACAAAATATGAGAAAAGTCAGGTGGTCAGAATACTTTTCCGAATGCACTGTAGCTAGCTTGCTATGTGGTTGTGCCATTTTCATGTCCATGTTGTCTGTGTTGACAACTCACCTAGCTACCTGTAGGAAATGTAGCTAGCTGGCTACATGCCTAGCAAGATACGAGTTTGCGGGCAAGTTCGCCAACGTAAGTTAGCAAGGTATCTCTAACTAGGTAGGTAGCTAGGTAGCTACACTGAACAAAAATATTCACGCATCATATAAATTGTTGTACCTGAAATGTTGTAGCTGAAATAAAAGATTCCAGTTTTCGCACACGTTTATTTCTTTCAAATTTTGTGCACACGTTTATTTACATCCCTGTTAGTGAGCATTTCTCCTTTGCCAAGATAATCAAAAAGCTGATTTAAACAGCATGATCAACAGGTGCACCTTGTGCTGGGCACACTAAAAGGACACTCAAAAATGTGAAGTTTTGTCACACAACACAATGTAACAGATGTCTCAAGTTTTGAGGGAGCGTGCAATTGGCATGCTGACTGCAGGAATGTCCACCAGAGCTGTTGCCAGAGTGAATGCTCATTTATCTACCAAAAGCCGCCTCTACTTTTTTTTAAGAATTTGTCAGTACGTCCAATCGGCCACACAACCACAGACGATGTGTAACCACGCCAGCCCAGGACCTCCACATCCGGCTTCTTCACCTGCTGGATCGTCTGAGACCAGCCACCCGGACAGCTGATGAAACTGTGGGTTTGCAAAACCAGAAAAATTCTGCATAAACTTTCTGAAACCTTCTCAGGGAACCTCATCTGCATGAGATTTCGTCCCCACCAGGGTCTTAACCTGACTGCAGTTTGGTGTCTAAACCGACTTCAGTGGGCAAATGCTCACCTTCAATGGCCACTGGCACAATGAAGAAGTGTGCACTTCACAGATTAAACCCAGTTTCAACTACCAGGCTGATGGCAGACCGTGTATTGTGTAGTGTTGGCGAGCGGTTTGCAGATATCAACATTGTTGTTTTTCCTATTTTGTTGCATTACAACGTGTAATTTAAATTGATTTTTATTTGGATTTCATGTAATGGACATACACAATATATTCCATATTGTTGAAGTGAAATGAAAAACCAACTTGTTTAAATAAAATACAACTGAAAAGTGGTGCGTGCGTATGTACGTATTCACCCCCTTTGCTATGAAGCCCCTAAATAAGATCTGGAGCAACCAATTACCTTCAGAAGTCACATAATTAGTTAGATTGCACACAGGTGGACTTTATTTAAGTGTCACATAATCTGTGACATGATCTGTGTATATATACCTGTTCTGAAAGGCCCCAGAGTCTGCGACGCCACTAAGCAAGGGGCACCACCAAGCAAGCAGCACCATGAAGACCAAGCTGCTGTCCAAACAGGGCAGGGACACAGTTGTGGAGAAGTACAGATCAGGGTTGGGTTATAAAAACATATCAGAAACTTTGAACATCCCATGGAGCGCCATTAAATCCATAATAAAAAAATGGAAAGAACATGGCACCACATTTAAAGGGACCACCCACCAAAACTCACAGACCAGGCAAGGAGGGCATTAATCAGAGAGGCAACAAAGAGACCAAAGATAACTCTGAAGGAGCTACAAAGCTCCACAGCGGAGATTGGAGTATCTGTCCATAGGACCACTTTAAGCCGTACACTCCACAGAGCTGGGCTTTACGGAGAGTGGCCAGAAAAAAAGCCATTGTTTAAAGAAAAAAAATAAGCAAACACGTTTGGTGTTCACCAAAATGCATGTCGGAGACTCCCCAAACATATGGAAGAAGATACTCTGGTCAGATGAGACTAAAATTGAGCTTTTTGGCCATCAAGGAAAATGTCTGGCGCAAACCAAACACCTCTCATCACCCCGCGAATACCATCCCCATAGTGAAGCATGGTGGTGGCGGCATCATGCTGTGGGGATGTTTTTCATCGGGAGGGACTGGGAAACTGGTCAGATTTGAAGGAATGTCTTCCAGAGATTTGAGACTGGGGACAATGACCCTAAGAAGGACAATGACAATAAGCATACTCCTAAAGCAACACTCAAGTGTTTTAAGGGGAAACATTTAAATGTCTTTGAATGACCTAGTCAAAGCTCACACCTCAATCCAATTGAGAATCTGTGGTATGACTTAAACATTGCTGTACACCAGCGGAACCCATCCAACTTGAAGGAGCTGGAGCAGTTTTGCCTTGAAAACGGGCAAAAATCCCAGTGGCTACATGTGCCAAGCTTATAGAGACATGGTGGCTCTACAAAGTTATGCACGCTCAAGTTTTCTGTTCTGTTTTGTCTTATTTCTTGTTTGTTTCACAACAAAATATATTTTGCATCTTTAAAGTAGTAGGCATGTTGTGTAAATCAAATTATACAAATCCCCCCCCCCCAAAAAAATATTTTTAATTCCAGGTTGTAAGGCAACAAAATGGGAAAAATGCCTAGGGGATGAATACTTTTGCAAGCCACTGTATCTATATTCCCAGTCATGTGAAATCCATAGATTGGGGCCTAATTCATTTATTTCAATTGACTGATTTCCTGTAATGTACTGTAACTCAGGAAAATCTTTGAAATTGTTGCATGTTGCATTTATACTTTTGTTCAGTGCAGCTAGATGTCTTTGACAGTTTTGCAGAATAGCACAAAATATCCTCCGTTATAGCTTACGTTAGCACTATTTTGATTCTAGTAAGAACTCACAGCTATGGAACTATTTAGTTGTCAATTAGAATTTCCCTTGTGACTCGATGCAGCCAAATCATTGTTTTGATTTTAAACGACAACTATGAAGACGACTAGCCATCTTATGTATTAGTGTAGCCTGCTAACTGTGACAGGAATCTTGCTAATCGTGATGATACTCCAAGCAATGTGATTTTAATCAAGTATTTTTGCTTTTCTGATGTTGCACACAGACCACTTTGTATTGATATTCTAATCAATATTGTCTCCAGAGCACTTTGTAACCACACTCTTCCCATAGAAACAAACAAATATCACCCACTGATGAAAGGATTACCAGAAGTACAGTTGTGGCCAAGTATGTTGGCACCCTTGCATGTTTCTTAAATTATTCTACATTTCTTTGGTCATCAACATTGCAGAACCAATTTTATTTTTGTAAACTTGGGTTTAAATTTTTTATTGAGAAAATAAAGACAAATGGCATGGACAAAATGATTGGCACCTTGGAGCTAGTACTTGTTTGCTTCTTGTAGCCATCAATGAGTTTGCTGAACTTTTCTACTTTTTACTTTACCTGTTGTCCTCTGATTTTCTCCCTATGTCAGAGGTAATCTGAGACTAAATAAACACAGGGAAGCATTATGAGAATCTTATTTTTCATGATCTAAGAGTCCTTTAGGTGCTCTTTGGCAAACTCTAAGTAAGTATTCTGGTCACACGTGACAAACACTTGCACAATCGAGATAAATAGTAATGTTGTCTTTTTGTTGGCACTAACTCCGCCATTGTTCGTTGGACAAAGCCTATGGGGGAAATAAATGGTGTTTTTGGATAAACACTGAAAATAAGGTCTGTGGTAAACACAGGCTTAGGAGATCTTATATGTTTTGTTCTATGAGATAATCTTCATCAGCTAACGTCACTTATTCTGAATTTTGAAGTATTTATGTAAAGGTCATATTAACGGACTGATATTATCTAATAGAACAAAATGTACAAGCTCTCCTAAGCCTACTGTCAAAAGGACCAACAGCATGGACAAGCGTAAAAGTGTAAATCTCTAATTGTACTCAACGTTCTGGTTGGTAGGGACTCTTTCTTTCAGACTAAAAAGCCATGGGGTAACCATGGTAACAGTCTTCAGGCAAACTTCAGCAGCAAGCTGCTCTAATTCTTCAATATTTGACGGGTGCCCTACACCAACTGCTGTTTTCAGATGCCTTTTATACCATGGCTATAATTTAACACATTTACCGCTATCAATGTGTTCAACATCCACTGAAGTAGCTAGCAAGTATACCAGATAGCAACAGTAGTTGCCTTGGTAACCAGACAAACAGAAATGCTAGTTTATCTAGCCAAACCAGCAGGCCATAGCATACTATTATTAAAATCTAATTCAACGCCAATAATGTTTTAAATTTGACTTTTGCTTTCAAAAGCAGCTCAAACATAGAACATGTAAGAATTAACTATATTCATTGAATTCTACCGTGCAAATATACAGTGCATTATAGGGAAATAATGCATACTCTAGAATGCCCTTCAAGCCAATCAGAAACGAGTAATTAACAAAGTCATGGTATAAATATGGTAAATGCCATTCGATTTGCTTCGTTCCGGCCATCATTATAAGCCGTCCCCCCTCAGCAGCCTCCTGCGCTTTGGGGTAGTCTTCCTACTGGAAGACCCACAACCTTCAATGGAGACCCAGGTTTTGGACACTGGGTTGACCCTTGGACTACAAAACACCTGCTAATCTTCTGATTTTATTATGCCTTGCGCACGTTTAAGGCCCCCAGCTTCAAAGGCAGCAACCTCACAGCATTATCAAACCTTCCCCATCTTTGATTGTAGTGAGGGTGTTCTTCTACTTGAATGCTTCATTTGGTCCTCTGTAAACCCAGCGCTGATCTGTATCTGTATCTTGGTCCACAGAACATTTTCCCCAGGATTAAGGCTTGTTAAGGTGGGTTTCTGAGAAGTTCAATCAGGCTTTCTAGTCTCCTTCAGCAGTGGGGTCTTCCTATGTTTACCAATGGCTAAATGAAGTGTTCATAGAAAACACCACCCTGTCTACAATCAATTATGGGTGTAGTTCGATAATACTGTGAGGTTGTTTTGCCTCTACTACTGTGGGCCTTGAATGTGTGCAAGGTTCAACGTTCAACCCTGTGTCCAAAAACTGTGTATCGTTTGAAGGTTGTGGGTCTTCCAGTAGGACAACAATCCCAAACACACATAAAAAGCACCCTGGAATGGTACAGAAATAAACTCTGGACTGTTCTGGAGTGGCCAGTGAAGAGTCCAGATCTGAATCACATCCATAACATATGGCGAGAGCTGAAAACAGCAGTTGGTGGAGGGCACCCCTCAAACATTGAAGAGTTGCCAGTAGAAAGGTGCAATGTGCTCATTGATGGCTACATGAAGTATTTGTCTGCAGTTATGTTGGCCAAAGGCTGTGCAACCATGTACCAAATCTGGGGTGCCAATCATTTAGTCCATGTCATTTGTCTATTTTCTAAATTTAAATTGTTAACTTAAATTTACAAAAATAAATTGGTTCTACAATTTTGAAAATTCAGTAAGGTGTGGAGACCAAATGTTGTTTTCAATTTCAACATATTTCAGAAGAAATAGGGAATTATTTAAGAAAAGTGCAATGGTGCCAATATATGTATGGAAAAACTATACCTAACATAAGGAATGGGACCAGCACACAGAAATTGTTGTGGCATTTTGCTTAACATTTCAAGGGGGGTTGAGAAATGGCCATAGTCTGATCGATGTCCTATCATAAGCACTGGCTCAAAGACCAGTCTCCCAGTTGTGACATTTCACTGTGAAATACAAAGAAACAGATTAATAGACAGGTCTGTGAAAAGCTGTAGTACTCTGTGCTATTCCCAATCTTATAGAGCATGCATGACACTATCTTGATATCAAAATAAAAACATTTAATAAAATAAAAACATTTCTGAAATTACTCATTTGTTACAAGCACATTTCCTCTGATCCTTGTTTCCATGTTTCCTCTCCTTAACTCCTCTTATCACTTCCCTCTGACTTTGGGTAGGAAATGAGTGAAGGCTAGGAAAAGAGGACACAAGGAGTCGAGGAAAGGCTATTGAGATTCAGCCCTGGTTAGGTTGAAACATGTTGCACTATGCTGCTGTATGAATTGCCAAAAGGGCTGATCTTTCATTACTTTGTATCGAGTGAGTTTAGAAAAAAAAATTGCATCTAAAACCAAAGGCTACTCTGTTAGGTATACGCATAACGTAGGCTACATGCATTCTCCCTTTTGGCATTTTGGATTGTAGTTTCTTCATGCCTCTAGATGGCAGTCTGTCACAGTAATTTCCTTACTGAACCAACCTACACACTAAGCTCTGTCTCTCTGTTCTTGTAGCTTTAGGGCCTTTTGTGTGTTTCTACAAACCAAATCCCGGATTGCCCCTTTACTCTATCTTGTATTTAACTGTATTTTAATATTTCATCATTAGGCCTACTTGATGTGAAAAAACTATTAGTTTCGCTTGTTTTGGTCTTTTAACCAAGTCTTCTGGAATGCATACATTATAAAGTGGATAATAAAATGACACTTTTTACAAAACAGTCAGCTATTTCATTTTAGAAGCTGTTATAGCGGGTGCAGCGAAATACTTGTTAATAGAACCGAACAATGCAGTAAAATGTCAAACAAGTACAAGTACACAAATAATCGGAAACAAGAAATCAACAATGGCAGAACGAATCCAGGTAACAACCCAAATACTTCTGAGTATCATTGTTAGTTCTTCTGAGTATCATTGTTAGTTCTTCTAAGTATCATTGTTAGTTCTTCTGAGTATCATTGTTAGTTCTTCTAAGTATCATTGTTAGTTCTTCAGAGTATCATTGTTAGTTCTGCTGAGTATCATTGTTAGTTCTGCTGAGTATCATTGTTAGTTCTTCTGAGCATCATTGTTAGTTCTTCTGAGTATCATTGTTAGTTCTTCTGAGTATCATTGTTCGTTCTTCTGAGTATCATTGTTAGTTCTTCTGAGTATCATTGTTAGTTCTTCTGAGTATCATTGTTAGTTCTTATGAGCATCATTGTTAGTTCTTATGAGCATCATTGTTAGTTCTTCTGAGCATCATTGTTAGTTCTTCTGAGCATCATTGTTAGTTCTGCCGAGTATCATTGTTAGTTCTTCTGAGTATCATTGTTAGTTCTTCTGAGTATCATTGTTAGTTCTTCTGAGTATCATTGTTAGTTCTTCTGAGTTTCATTGTTAGTTCTTCTGAGCATCATTGTTAGTTCTGCCGAGTATCATTGTTACTTCTGCTTAGTATCATTGTGTAACGGTCTTCTTTAGGTGAAGGAGAGTCGGACCAAAATACAGCGTGGTTGTTATTCATGTTTTTTTAATGAAGGAAAACTATACATGAATAAACTACAAAACAATGAAATGTGAAAACCTAAACAGTCCTATCTGGTGCAAACACAGAGACAGGAACAATCACCCACAAAACCCAACACCAAACAGGCTACCTAAATATGGTTCCCAATCAGAGACAATGACTAACACCTGCATCTGATTGAGAACCATATCAGGCCAAACATAGAAATAGACAAACCAGACACACAACATAGAATGCCCACCCAGCTCATGTCCTGACCAACACTAAAACAAGGAAAACACACACGAACGATGGTCAGAACGTGACAGTACCCCCCCTCCAAGGTGCGGACTTCGAACGCACAACCTAAACCTATAGAGGAGGGTGTGTGTGGGCATCTGTCCGCGGTGGCGGCTCTGGCGCTGGACGTGGACCCCACTCCATAATTGTCTTAGTCCACCTCCTTAGCATCCCTAGATAGGCGACCCTCGCCGCCGACCTTGGCCTAGTAGTCCTCACCAAGGGCCCCACTGGACTGAGGGGCAGCTCGGGACTGAGGTAGCTCGGGACTGAGGGGTAGCTCGGGACTGAGGGGTAGCTCGGCACTGAGAGGAAGCTCGGCACTGAGAGGAAGCTCGGCACTGAGAGGAAGCTCAGGCAGGTAGTTGGCTCTGGCAGATCCTGGCTGGCTGGCAGATCCTGGCTGACTGGCGGATCCTGGCTGAATGGCGGATCCTGGCTGACTGGCGGATCTGGAAGATCCTGGCTGAATGGCGAATCCTGGCTGAATAGCGGATCCTGGCTGACTGGCGGATCTGGAAGATCCTGGCTGACTGGCTGCTCCATGCAGACTGGCAGCTCTGGCTGCTCCATGCAGACTTGCTGTTCCATGCTGACTGGTGACTCTGGCTGCTCCATGCTGACTGGCGGCTCTGGCTGCTCCATGCTGACTGGCGGCTCTGGCTGCTCCATGCTGACTGGCGGCCCTAGCTGCTCCATGGTGACTGGCGGCTCTGGCTGCTCCATGCTGACTGGCGGCTCTGGCTGCTCCATGCTGACTGGCGGCTCTGGCTGCTCCATGCTGACTGGCAGCTCTGGCGGCTCCTTGCAGACTGGCAGCTCTGGCGGCTCCTTGCAAACTGGCAGCTCTGGCGGCATCCTGCAGACTGGCAGCTCTGGCGGCTCCTTGCAGACTGGCAGCTCCTTGCAGACTGTCAGCTCCTTGCAGACTGGCAGCTCCTTGCAGACTGGCAGCTCCTTGCAGACTGGCAGCTCTGGACAGGCGGGAGACTCCGGCAGCGCTGTAGAGACGGAAGGCTCTGGCAGCGCTAAACAGGCGGGAGACTCCGACAGCACTGTAGAGGAGGAAGGCTCTGACTGTGCTGAACAGGCGGGAGACTCCGGCAGCGCTGTAGAGGAGGAAGGCTCTGGCAGCGCTAAACAGGCGGGAGACTCCGGCAGCGCTGTAGAGGAGGAAGGCTCTGACAGCGCTAGATAGGCGGGAGACTCCGGCAGCGCTGGAGAAGAGGAAGGCTCTGGCAGCGCTGGACAGGCGAGGCGCACTGTAGGCCTGATGCGTGGTGCTGGCACTGGTGGTACTGGGCCGAGAACACGCACAGGAAACCTGGTGCGGGGAGCTGCCACCGGAGGGCTGATGCTTGGAGGTGGTACTGGATAGACCGGACCGTGCAGGCGCACTGGAGCTCTTGAGCACCGAGCCTGCCCAACCTTACCTGGTTGAATGCTCCCGGTCGCCCTGCAAGTGCGGCGAGGTGGAATAGCCCGCTCTGGGCTATGCAGGCGAACCGGAGACACCGAGCGCAAGGCTGGTGCCATGTAAGCCGGCCCAAGGAGACGCACTGGAGACCAGATGCGTAGAGCCGGCTTCATGGCACTTGGCTCGATGCTCACTCTAGCCCGGCCGATACGCGGAGCTGGAATGTACCGCACCCGGCTATGCACCCGCACTGGAGACACCGTGCGCACCACAGCATAACACAGTGCCTGCCCGGTCTCTCTAGCCCCCCGGTAAGCACAGGGAGTTTGCCCAGGTCTCCTACCTGGCGTAGCCATACTCCCTGTGAGCCCCCCCCAAATACATTTTTGGGGCTGACTCTCGGGCTTCCGCCCGCGCCGCCGTGCTTGCTTCGCCAACTCCATTCTCCGATAACCTTCCGCGCACTGCTCCATCGAATCCCAGGCGGGCTCCGGCACTCTCCCTGGGTCGACCGCCCACCTGTCTATCTCCTCCCAAGTAGTATACTCCATACTCTTGCTGTCCAAAACGTCCTCCCATGTCCATTCCTCTTTTTGCTGCTGTTGCCCGTTACCACGCCGCTTGGTCCTGTGGTGGTGGGTGATTCTGTAACGGTCTTCTTTAGGTGAAGGAGAGTCGGACCAAAATGCAGCGTGGTTGTTATTCATGTTTTTTTTAATGAAGGAAAACTATACATGAATAATCTACAAAACAATGAAATTTGAAAACCTAAACAGTCCTATCTGGTGCAAACACAGAGACAGGAACAATCACCCACAAAACCCAACACCAAACAAGCTACCTAAATATGGTTCCCAATCAGAGACAATGACTAACACCTGCCTCTGATTGAGAACCATATCAGGCCAAACATAGAAATAGACAAACCAGACACACAACACAGAATGCCCACCCAGCTCATGTCCTGACCAACACTAAAACAAGGAAAACACACACGAACGATGGTCAGAACGTGACACATTGTTAGTTCTGCTGAGTATCATTGTTAGTTCTGCTGAGTATCATTGTTAGTTCTGCTGAGTATCGTTGTTAGTTCTTCTGAGTATCATTGTTAGTTCTTCTGAGTATCATTGTTAGTTCTTCTGAGCATCATTGTTAGTTCTTCTGAGCATCATTGTTAGTTCTGCTGAGTATCATTGTTAGTTCTTCTGAGCATCACTGTTAGTTCTTCTGGGCATCATTGTTATTTCTTCTGAGCATCATTGTTAGTTCTTCTGAGCATCATTGTTAGTTCTTCTGAGCATCATTGTTAGTTCTGCTGAATATCATTGTTAGTTCTTCTGAGTATCATTGTTAGTTCTGCTGAGCATCATTGTTAGTTCTGCTGAGTATCATTGTTAGTTCTTCTGAGCATCATTGTTAGTTCTTCTAAGCATCATTGTTAGTTCTTCTGAGCATCATTGTTAGTTCTTCTGAGCATCATTGTTAGTTCTGCTGAGTATCATTGTTTGTTCTTCTGAGCATCATTGTTAGTTCTTCTAAGCATCATTGTTAGTTCTTCTGAGCATCATTGTTAGTTCTTCTGAGCATCATTGTTAGTTCTGCTGAGTATCATTGTTAGTTCTTCTGAGTATCATTGTTAGTTCTTCTGAGCATCATTGTTAGTTCTGCTGAGCATCATTGTTAGTTCTGCTGAGTATCATTGTTAGTTCTTCTGAGTTTCATTGTTAGTTCTTCTGAGCATCATTGTTAGTTCTGCCGAGTATCATTGTTAGTTCTGCCGAGAATCATTGTTAGTTCTTCTGAGTATCATTGTTAGTTCTTCTGAGTATCATTGGACGCAGCTTAGATCTTCTGACTCCGTCTCCCTTTGAAATGTAGAAGACAGGCATCTTTAGAACTGTGAGGTGGGAGTTGTGACTGTAGGATAGAATCCCCTCTCAGAGTTGCAGAGAGAAGCAGCTGCTTTTGTTGTCAGGATGACTGCCTGCATGGGGACCAGGTGTGCTGCTCTGTGCTCTGCTTTGTAAAGCTGTGCCTGCCTGCGTCATTGGGACAGACATGCCAGAGATTTTACTGACTGTGATCTGTTATGAAACGAGTGAGAGAGAGGGGGATCAGGCTGAAGGACAGATATGATGAAGGGAAGGAGGGAGATGTGAGAAAGGATGGAGCGAGGGAGGGAGGGAGGGAGGAGGGTGTAAGCACTGTGGTTCAAATCCTCGTGATGGAAATGTGGAAAAATCTGCAGTGGTAGAAAAAGTACCCAACTGTCATACTTGAGTAAAAGTAAAGATACCTTAATAGAAAATGACTCAAGTAAAAGGGAAAGTCATCCAGTAAAATACTACTTGAGTTAAAGTGTAAAAGTATTTGGTTTGAAATATACTTAAGTATCAAAAGTAAATGTAATTGCTAAAATATATGTAAGTATCAAAAGTATAAGTATAAATCATTTCACTTTCCTTATATTAAGTAAACCAGACAGCACCAGTTTCTTGTTTTCTTTCAAATGTATGGATAGCCAGGGGCACACATCAAATCTCAGACAAACAAAGCATTTATGTTTACTAATTCCACCAGATCAGAGGTAGTAGGGATGAGCAGGGATGTTCTGTTGATAAATGTGTGAATTTGACCATTTTCCTGCTTTTGAGTGCCAAAGAAAATATATGGAGTAAAAATTATATTATTTTCTTTAGCAATGTAGTGAAGTAAAAGTTGTCCTTGAGCATGGTAGTTAACCCCCAACAACAACTGCTCCCCGATTCCCGATGGCGTGGACATCGATCAAGGCAGGCCCCCGCACCTATCAGCTTCAGAGGGATTGGGTTAAATGCGGAAGACACATTTCGGTTGAATGTATTCAGTTGTGCAGCTGACTAGGTATCCCCTTTCCTCTTTGTCTTCTTGTGTAATGTCTACCCTCTACTGATGAACCGTTTCCATATTCCTCCCTTGTGATCTGTAGGAGAGGTGCTCCCATTATCATAGCTGCTCCTCCGCAGGCTTCAGTAGACCAGTATCCTGACTGGTGTATCCTGACTGGTAGCCTGGGTTAGGGCCTGTAAGACCACTGAGCTGGCAATCTCTATACTTGGAGACACCTGGCCAGGTATGGATATGGAGAACCACCAGTCAAGATACTGGTCTACTGAAAACTGCGGAGGAGCAGCTTTGATAGTGGGAGGCCCTACCTGGCTCCCCCCACCCACCCAACCACCCACCCACCCACCCACCCACCCACACACACACACACACACACACACACACACACACACACACACACACACACACACACACACACACACACACACACACACACACACACACACACACACATACATATAGGAAAACAAAGACAAAACCTTGAAGAGTTCCTCAAGTTAAGATTGATCTCCAAATGAATACATGATTGAGATTAGAATGCAGGCTAGAGACATTTTTAGGAAAACAATGTTTGGCTCGCTCTGAAAAGTTTTGGGTAAAGTTATGCAGACAATTATTTGTAAAGTAATTCCTTCTGTGGGCCCAACATGCTTCTCTTATGCTTTTGGATCATCTCAATTTATGCAAATCTGTGGCGATGTGATATCATATGCAGCTGGTTTCTCAAATGTCAGAGAAGGCTGCATATCCATAACAACAGGAGCAGACGCAGCAGTGAGGATCTGCTGATGTGGTTTCCATCAAAATATCTGCAGGCAGTTTTAAAGATGGAGGGAGAGACAGAGATGGAGGGAGGGTGGTTGATAGGGAGTGGGTGGGGGGAAAGGGGGATGGAGAAAGGGAGGTAGAGAGTGAGGTAGAGGTCTTCTCATTTTGTCCAGGACCTTACCCAAATGCAGCTGCCCCCACGGATCAGAGGAAAACCAGACCCAGTCAGGTCCAGACCCGGTCTGATCCGAGTGAGGGAAGCAGCAGAAACGTTATGTCATTAACTGAGCTTTTAATGTTCGAGCCAAGGGAGAGCAGAACGGAGGAGCTCTAGCAGCAGCAGGTGTGTGTGTGGCGCTTGTGCATGTACAGTCGCTCACACTTACGAGATGCAGGGAGGGAGAAAAGGCAACAATCGCACTAGTTACTAACTTCCAGCTGCCAAAACTAGGTTATTTGTCTCCCAATCTGATTACACACTACCTGTTTTGCCTGCATCAAACCAAGTCCAGAAGCTAGCTAGCCTGGTAGGCTAATTGAGGCTATATAGGCTGCGCTTTCCCTCCCTACACAATTAGCAGCCTACCTGTTGACTCTTGGTGATTGTAGCCTATCCTTTTCATTTCAGATATACTATCCTCACTGATGCTCAGCTGGAAACTACTAGACTGTAATTATCATGTTATCACATTGGATTAGACCCTGTCATAATTGACAGACCATTAGATGACACACAATGCCCCAGTCTAGCCCTGCTTGCTGTGTCACTGTTGGAGCCATCGAGTGTGTGTGCGTGTGTGTAATACTCCACGGGGCTGTAAAGTGATCTAATCTGTCCCATCTGTCCTCATTCAGTAAGTGTACTGTAGATAGTCTTTATTGATCTCTATCCATCAACTATTCAACATTTTGTTACTGTAGATCAGTGGTCACCAACCGGTCGATCTTGATCGACTTGTCGATCTCCAAGGCATTTCTAGTCGATCGCCAAACATTTCTGTAGAAAAACACAACGATAAAGCCTTGTGTTCCTATTTTTTTGTATTTGTCTCAGGCTGTTGGTGGTAGGTGCAGCCAATTCAGCTGCCCTGCGCGCCAGTTAGGCAAACTGTTGCCATTTCATGTGTACAAACTCTGCTTCCCGGTGGGCCTGTAGAGGAAATCAAGTGTACTACAGGCCTACCCCTGGCCAATCAGATTGCTCGGATGACCGAGTCTGCAGTAATTTAGCAGGCCTATAAGAAAGCTATGGCAAAATTGATACTGTGAGATTTCAAAACGTTTAAAACCACAACTAGAGAGAGACGGTCAACGAATACTGGAAAGAGCTGATGTTTTTATGAGTGAGTTCATGTTTAAATTCTTACTCAGCACTGTCAACTTTGTATTCAACACTTTTATAAACCATTAAATGCGCGTTCTTCCTATTTCCACTCAGTGCTACAACAAGCACTGCAGCAGTAATGAATGTGGAAAGTGTATCTATAGGCTGGCATTGTTGTTATTATTAGCGGCTTGGGTCCTTTTTAATATCAAGGAATATTGAACTTTATCTGTTCATAAGAGTAACAACATGAATTTGTGCATGAGACAGAAATAATGCGGTGCCACTCGAGTTTCGCCATCAGCTGGAAGACTGTGTCCCTTTTTGGTCAGTGTCAGTGGAGGAAAGGGAGAGTGGAGGGATGTTGAGAGACGGACCCTCAGTCTGCTGCGCTCTCTCTCCGCTGAGACTGACCATCAGATACAGGCACCATCAGCCCAGTAAAATAAAAAGCGAATTATTTAAATGTGACTCACGAGTAATACCACAATGGATCTATTACCAGTGTTATCATATAGCCTACCTCAAATGTTGAAATATAATAATATGAAATATAATAATAATATAAAAATATCCCGAACAACAATGCATTTGCAGGTAAATTCAAGCAAAACCAGTATGCATTGATAATGTATTGGGCCTATAGTTTACTACACAAACCTCATTGCTACAGAACTGTTTTTAATTGGTACATAGGCTTACATTTTTTAAGTCATTTTAATAAAAAATCAGAGCGGTAGATCTCTGCATTTTGACTCAGAAAGTGATCTTGACTCGGAAAAGATTGGTGACCACTGCTGTAGATAGTCTTTGTTGATCTCTATCCATCAGCTATCCAACACCTTGTTACTGTAGGTGGTTGTTAGGACCCCAGCCAACCCACTGAGGCTGGGAGATGCACTGCCAGACTTATCTTATTTTACCCATACAACCACACAATTTGAGTCTGCTTCAAGCCTGGATCTCCAGACCTGAGTCTCTGCTTTATTGAGACGATTCAGGACTGAGTTGAGAACTGATAACGTTGTTGAATTCTGCCCCCTTCTCACCCATGTGGTTCAAACTTCTCAAAGCAGCTTCACCCATCATTCCTCCTGCTGAGAGGACTGTGTGTGTGTAGGTGTGTGTGTGGGCTGTTGATCTGTGTACAGTGGAGCTTGGCAGCACTGCTGTGATTATCTCGGTCTGGCGAAATGCCCACTCCAGACTACCAGCTCCCAGCATGCCCCTCTCATGCACCCCAACCTCGGCCCTGCTGGCAGGTGCTATTACATGTTTATCAATGAGCACAATGTTGTTTCTCTCCTCGCTAGCTAGACAGCTAGCCAGTGTGCCATCATCCTGGGAGTGGCTTTATTAATATACACTGCATAGTAAGGATGGGAATTGCCAGGGACTGATACGATATTATGACCATACTGAAGGACCTCACCATACCATATTATCACCAAACTGAGGGACCTCACCGTACCATATTATCACCCTACTGAGGGACCTCACCATACCATATTATCACCATACTGAGGGACCTCACCATACCATATTATCACCCTACTGAGGGACCTCACCATACGATATTATCACCATACTGAGGGACCTCACCATACCATATTATCACCATACCATATTATCACCATACTGAAGGACCTCACCATACCATATTATCACCATACTGAGGGACCTCACCATACCATATTATCACCATACTGAGGGACCTCACCATACCATATTATCATCATACCATATTATCACCATACTGAGGGACCTCACCATACCATATTATCAACATACTGAGGGACCTCACCATACCATATTATCACCAAACTGAGGGACCTCACCATACCATTTTATCAACATACTGAGGGACCTCACCATACCATATTATCACCATACTGAGGGACCTCACCATACCATATTATCACCATACTGAGGGACCTCACCATACCATATTATCATCATACCATATTATCACCATACTGAGGGACCTCACCATACCATATTATCAACATACTGAGGGACCTCACCATACCATATTATCACCAAACTGAGGGACCTCACCATACCATTTTATCAACATACTGAGGGACCTCACCATACCATATTATTACCATATTATCACCATACTGAGGGACCTCACCAAACCATATTATCACCAAACTGAGGGACCTCACCATATTATCAACATACTGAGGGACCTCACCATACCATATTATTACCATATTATCACCATACTGAGGGACCTCACCGTACCATATATTCACCATACTGAAGGACCTCACCATACCATATTATCACCAAACTGAGGGACCTCACCATACCATTTTATCAACATACTGAGGGACCTCACCATACCATATTATTACCATATTATCACCATACTGAGGGACCTCACCAAACCATATTATCACCCTACTGAGGGACCTCACCATACCATATTATCACCATACTGAGGGACCTCACCATACCATATTATCACCATACCATATTATCACCATACTGAGGGACCTCACCATACCATATTATCAACATACTGAGGGACCTCACCATATCATATTATCACCAAACTGAGGGACCTCCCCGTACCATATTATCACCCTACTGAGGGACCTCACCATACCATATTATCACCATACTGAGGGACCTCACCATACCATATTATCACCCTACTGAGGGACCTCACCATACGATATTATCACCATACTGAGGGACCTCACCATACCATATTATCACCATACCATATTATCACCATACTGAAGGACCTCACCATACCATATTATCACCATACTGAGGGGCCTCACCATACCATATTATCAACATACTGAGGGTCCTCACCATACCATATTATCACCAAACTGAGGGACCTCACCGTACCATATTATCACCCTACTGAGGGACCTCACCATACGATTTTATCACCATACTGAAGGACCTCACCATACCATATTATCACCGTACCATATTATCACCATACTGAAGGACCTCACCATACCATATTATCACCATACTGAGGGGCCTCACCATACCACATTATTACCATACTGAGGGACCTCACCATACCATATTATCACCATACCATATTATCACCCTACTGAGGGTATGGTGAGATAACATTTGACAAAAATTGAAAGTAATTTCGTGAGCCAATGCTAACTCATGTTATTGCAATGACTGGAATTCTACAGCTGGCATGCTTCAACCTTCCCTCAACCTGCGACGCAGAGATATAATGATGATATCAGTCATCTGACACTGGGTAAGTAGAAAAAGGGCTTAATTGCCAAAATAACGCAATATCCCTTTTACACAACCTTTCCTCTGACGCAATCAGTTCTGCCTCAGCAATCTCCAGACATTATTTTATTTTTTAACCTGTTAACCTTCTGCTCTTTTTCCAAAGTTTCCAAACTCTTCTGTAGGTGCGGGTAGTACATGCTTATTTGTCAAGCAGAGCCTTTAACAGCTGTGCTTGCTGTGGAATGTGTACTGAACTCCAGGCCAATGCTTTGTGCATATTGCACCCAGTTCCCACAGAAGTTGTCCGATTTCCCGGGGACACTAGCTGGGAGCCTATTGCACATTGTTCTATAAGGGGTTAGGATCTTGGCTACTGTCCCTCTTTCCCCTCCCTCTGCTCTGCATTGATTCCCTGTTTCTCCTTTCTCTGCCCTACATAAATTCCCTGTTTCTCCTTCCTCTGCCCTACATTAATTCCCTGTTTCTCCTTCCTCTGCCCTGCATTAATTCCCTGTTTCTCCTTCCTCTGACCTGCATTAATTCCCTGTTTCTCCTTCCTCTGCCCTGCATTAATTCCCTGTTTCTCCTTCCTCTGCCCTACATTAATTCCCTGTTTCTCCTTTGCCCCTACATAAATTCCCTGTTTCTCCTTCCTCTGACCTGCATTAATTCCCTGTTTATCCTTCCTCTGCCCTGCATTAATTCCGTGTTTCTCCTTCCTCTGACCTGCATTAATTCCCTGTTTCTCCTTCCTCTGCCCTGCATTAATTCCCTGTTTCTCCTTCCTCTGCCCTGCATTAATTCCCTGTTTCTCCTTCCTCTACCCTGCATTAATTCCCTGTTTCTCCTTCCTCTGCCCTACATTAATTCCCTGTTTCTCCTTTGCCCCTACATAAATTCCCTGTTTCTCCTTCCTCTGACCTGCATTAATTCCCTGTTTATCCTTCCTCTGTCCTGCATTAATTCCCTGTTTCTCCTTCCTCTGACCTGCATTAATTCCCTGTTTCTCCTTCCTCTGCCCTGCATTAATTCCCTGTTTCTCCTTCCTCTGCCCTGCATTAATTCCCTGTTTCTCCTTCCTCTACCCTGCATTAATTCCCTGTTTCTCCTTCCTCTGACCTGCATAAATTCCCTGTTTCTCCTTCCTCTGCCCTGCATTAATTCCCTGTTTCTCCTTCCTCTTACCTGCATTAATTCCCTGTTTCTCCTTCCTCTGCCCTTCATTAATTCCCTGTTTCTCCTTTGCCCCTACATAAATTCCCTGTTTCTCCTTCCTCTGCCCTGCATTAATTCCCTGTTTCTCCTTCCTCTACCCTGCATTAATTCCCTGTTTTTCCTTCCTCTGACCTGCATTAATTCCCTGTTTCTCCTTCCTCTGACCTGCATTAATTCCCTGTTTCTCCTTTCTCTGCCCTTCATTAATTCCCTGTTTCTCCTTTGCCACTACATTAATTCCCTGTTTCTCCTTCCACTGTCCTTCATTAATTCCCTGTTTCTCCTTCCTCTGCCCTGCATTAATTCCCTGTTTCTCCTTCCTCTGTTCTTCATTAATTCCTCTGCCCCGCATTGACTTCCCGTTTCTCCTTCCTCTGTCTTTCATTAATTCCCTGTTTCTCCTTCCTCCGTCCTTCATTAATTCCCTTTTTCTCCTTCCTCTGTTCTTCATTAATTCCTCTGCCCTGCATGGACTTCCTTTTTCTCCTTCCTCCGTCCTTCATTAATTCCCTGTTTCTCCTTCCTCTGCCCTGCATTGACTTCCTGTTTCTCTTTCCTCCGTCCTTCATTAATTCCCTTTTTCTCCTTCCTCCGTCCTTCATTAATTCCCTTTTTCTCCTTCCTCTGCCTTGCGTTGACTTCCTGTTTCTCCTTCCTCTGTCCTTTATTTATTTCATTTTTTCTCCTTCATCTACCCTGCATTAATTCCCCCTCTCTCCTTCCTCTGCCCTATATTAATTTCCTGTTTCTCCTCCCTCTTCTTAACTTTCTTGCCATTCTCCCTCTCTCCATAGTTATCTCTCTTTGTCCTGTTCTTTGCTCTCTCCGTCCTGTCTTCTGTCTCTAGTGTTGAAGGGGACAGGGTATTTCACCACTCTCCCTCTCTCTCTCTCTCTCTCTCTCTCTCTCTCTCTCTATCTCTCTCTCTCTGTCTCTCTCTCTCTCTCTCTCTGTCTCTCTCTCCTCCCTCTTTATTCTCTATCTCTCTCTGTCTCTCTCTCTCTCTCCATGTCTGTCTCTCTCTTTTTCTTTCTCAGTCTATCTCTGTCTGTCTCTCTTTTCTCCCTCTACCCCCCCCCTCTCTCTTTTTGGCAAGTGTAAACAGTAGGTGTATACATGGACAGAGCTGTATCTATCTGCCGTGTTCATATCAGCCCTCTACATTAAAGCATGTGCAGTGGCTCTATCACTGGCTTTTTGGGGAAATTTGTTAATAATGTCTTTCCTCTCAAATGGAAGAGAGTGGAAATGTAATAATAATAATAATAATAATAAACGCCTCACTCCACAAGCAGATGGTGACATTTGACAGTGAGTCTCCACTCTCTCTTCCTTCTAGCATATTCTGGCCTCAGAGAATTACATCAAAGTGGGGAGAGTTTTTGTTAACACAAATTGAGATATTTTGAGGACCACTCGCTGTGCAACAGTCATCTGATTCAAAATGAATCTTGAGTATTGAAAAGAAAGATGTTTGCGTTGATGTTTGGCATTGTAACATTCCCTGTTGTAACCTAGATCTCTCTCTCTCTCTCTCTCCCTCTCTCTCTCTCTCTCTCTCTCTCTCTCTCTCTCTCTCTCTCTCTCTCTCTCTCTCTCTGTGTCTGTCTGTCTGCAGTACACTGTCAGAAGAGCAGGTGGCTTCTACAAACTTCAACGAGCCTGTCAACCAGTTCAGCCATTTGTTATTCACATCACCTCAAGTTCTGTTTGCTTGAGCTGTCAGCCAATGACTGGTCCCTTCAGACCATCATTCCAAAGACCACCACTAAGTGGAACACTCTGCCTCTGAGTAGGGTCCATACTTATAGAGCCCACGAGGGACACCTATCCACTAGTAGCATATGGCTGTGTCCATATGGAGAGCAACAGCCATTCCAGCCTCATATGTCTGACCTGTCTCTTCCGCTCTCTGTCATCTCTCTGGAGAGGAGGTTGACTCTGTCAGAAATCTGCTGGGGTCCAACAGGGTGTTTGTGTTGTACAGTATTAACCTCTCCAAAGGCTGTATTCTGTAACCTTACCCTTTGATAATCACCACCAAATGAGAGAGGACACATCACTGAGAGAGAAGGGACACATCACTGAGAGAGAAGGGACACATCACTGAGAGAGAAGGGACACATCACTGAGCGAGAGGGGACACACCACTGAGAGAGAGGGGACACATCACTGAGAGAGAAGGGACACATCACTGAGAGAGAGGACACATCACTGAGAGAAGGGACACATCACTGAGAGAGAAGGGACACATCACTGAGAGAGAGGACACATCATGAGAGAGAGAAGGCACACATGAGAGAGTGAAGGGACACGTTAAGAGAGAGAGAAGGGACACATCACGAGAGAGAGAGAAGGGACACATCACGAGAGAGAGGGGACACATCACGAGAGAGGGGACACATCACGAGAGAGGGGACACATCACGAGAGAGAAGGGAAACATCACGAGAGAGAAGGGACACATCACACGAGAGAGAAGGGACACATCACGAGAGAGAGAAGGGACACATCACGAGAGAGAGAAGGGACACATCACAAGAGAGTGAAGGGACACATCACGAGAGGGAGAACGGACACATCACGAGAGAGAGAAGGAAGGAACACATCACGAGCGAGAGGGGACACATCACCAGAGAGAAGGGACACATCACGAAAGAGAAGGAACACATCACGAGAGGGAGAACGGACACATCACGAGAGAGAGAAGGAAGGAACACATCACGAGCGAGAGGGGACACATCACCAGAGAGAAGGGACACATCACGAGAGAGAGAAGGGACACATCACAAGAGAGAGGGACACATCACGAGAGAGTGAAGGGACACATCACGAGAGGGAGAACGGACACATCACGAGAGAGAGAAGGAAGGAACACATCACGAGCGAGAGGGGACACATCACCAGAGAGAAGGGACACATCACGAAAGAGAAGGAACACATCACGAGAGAGAGGGGATACATCACAAGAGAGAAGGGACACATCACGAGAGAGAGAAGGGACACATCACAAGAGAGAGGGACACATCACGAGAGAGAGAAGGGACACATCACATCACGAGAGAGAGAGAGAGAGAGAGAGAGAGAGAGGGAGAGAGAGAGAGAGGGAGAGAGGGGAAACATCACAAAAGAGAGAGAGAGAATGTGAGAGAGAGAGAGTCGGGGTATACATCACGAGAGAGAGAGAGGGTGAGAGAGAGGGAGAGAGAGAGATAGGGGGGGAGGGGGGGACATCACGAGAGAAAGAGAGAGATTATATAAATAAATATTTGTATTTTATTTTTTATTTTTCCGACTATGTAAGTAATAGTGAACTTGCCATGTCAATAAAGTCAATTGAATTGAGAGAGAGGGGACACATCATGAGAGAGAGAGAGAGAGGGGGGACACACATCATGAGAGCGAGAGAGAGAAAGAGAAAGAGAGGGGGGACACATAATCAAAAAATATTTCCAGACAAGAAGTGATGAACAACAACTCTGTTCATTCAGAATAGAAAAAAAGTAACTTTGCTCCTCAAGTTAAGAAGTTTTGACTCTAGCTACCTACACAACAAAGACCTAGCCAGAAGAAACGAGCTAGAACAAACCTAGCAAGGGGTGGTTAATACAACTACATCAAACGACCAAACTGAGTGAGTAAACCAAAAAGGAGCACGACTAACTTTAAACATGTCTTCTGTTTTTTTGTGTGAGGATTTGTCACTCTTTTTGCTGGTTTTTGAACTAAATTAGCGCTAGCTAGCAACAGCAGCAGACTAACAAATCAGTTGCCATGACAACAGGGCAGCAGAACAGCGCAGCAGTAGCAGAGCCCACAGGCACCATGTCCCCACTCCCCCTCAGCGCAGAATCCATTCTCTACCCTAAAGAGGCCAAAAATGACACAACGAGGAAAGCTTTTAAACAGAAACTACTAAAGGGGAGGCCAGAAACCCTTTTCGCAGACCTCTACAAAAACGGTGACGTGAGTAATCTCATCTTCCTCACTGACCAGCCAAATGCATGGCACTCAGCAGTCTGCTGTCACTACCCTTCCATAAAGAAAGAGGGAATCTGTAATGGGGGGAAGCTGAAAATCAAAGAGACAGATGACCCTAACAGCACCATGATAACAATCAACCTCTACAAGACTGGGACTGTCATGGTGCAAGGTAACATTAGGCTGTTTGAAACAGACTTTCAGACCATTAAGGAGAGAGCAGAGAGAGATAAGGACACCACCAGTGACATGCCCTCCCACAAGACAAACTCCACCAGCACCACCCTCACCTCTACTCTCCCCACCCAAAAAGGCACATCCAGCACCTCTCTTCCCACCATAGTGGAGGACAAGCCCCAGGAGGAGAGCGACCCCCTCAGTGCAGAGCAGGCTCAGGCCCTCCTCACCACCATGGCTGCCATGAGGGATGAGTTCACCAAACTGGAGGGGGAGGTGGTCCTACCCAGGGAGAGAGTGAGCAAAAAGCAACCAGACAACCACACCTTAGAGGAGCTCCTAACCAAGGTGTGGACAGAGCAGGACAGCAGCCTTGCAACACAGCTGAAAGAGGTTCAGCAAGAGGGAGACGGACTCACGAGAGAGCTGGCTGATCTAACAAAGGAGGTGAGAGAGCTCCAAAAAGACAGGCAGAAGAGTAATAACGATCTGACCACACTAAGAGAGGAGCTGCAGGAGAGAAAGAGAACAGAGGACAGGCTGCAGGAGCAGCTAGATCACCACTCTATGACCTGCCCTCACACAGCAGAGGAGCCCAGATCAACCAGCCAGGCTTCCCCAGCCCTGCCTGCTGCACCTCTCCTCCCCAACCCACAGAACAACCTTCCACTGACAGCGGCACCGGCACAGACCAGCCACACCCCAGCTCCAACACCCACCAGCCCCCCCTCTGCCCCCTCCAGTCCAGTAGAAACACTGGCTGACATCGTCCTGTTGATGGACTCAAATGGGAAGTTTGTTCAGGAGAAGAAACTTTTCCCTAGACACAAAACGAGAAAGGTGTGGTGCCCAACAGCGCAGAGTGCCATGGAGCTGCTTGATAAGGCCCATCTCGGATCGCCAAGCCACATAATCATAGATACCGGAAGCAACGACCTGCGTGCTCAGCAGGAGAGGATGGCGACTTCACTACGGGGAGTGATTGAGAAGGCCTCCGCAATCTTCCCCAACTCGTGGTGTCAACCCTTCTACAGAGGAAGGAATTCCACCCTGCCACAATCCAAAGAATAAACGCCAGCCTATCCCAGGACTGTGCCCTGCGATCCAATGTACACCTGGCCCACCATCCCACCCTCGATCTGGACTGTCTCTATGACATCGCTTTAAACCGCAGTCCGACCTCTCCACCCAGGAACATCGGAGCAATCTCCACCCCGCCAAGATCACCGAGACAACACCCCGGACCAGCACCCTGGAACCCCCAGCCACAACCACAGCACCACCAACCTCAATGCCCACCACAGCCAGCGCAGCACAGACCACCCCAGCCCAGCTTCAGAGCCACCCAGACGAGGCCTCCCAACCCCTGCCCCCCACCGTAGACCCACACTTGGAGGAGCCACAGCCCAGCAGGCAGAGCTACGCACAGGGTGTGAGAGGTGCAACTGGCCCAGCCCCCACCAACCAAATGAGTGACATTAAACAAATGCTGAGTCTACTATGCTCACATGTGATAGGCCGAGGGTCATGGTAAGATGAGCACAATAACTCCACCATCCTCACACTACACACACCCAAGTGGCATGACACTGGACTTGGACTAAAGAGCAGAAACACAGACTTCCTGAAATAAATTGATGATGTTGATATTGTAGTACTACAGGAAACATGGTGCAGAGGTGATGTTTCCACTGGCTGTCCACTAGGTTATTGGAAGATAATCATACCAATCACTAAATTAAAAGGAATCAAACAGGGCAGAGACTCAGGGGGAATGCTAATATGATATAAATCTGAACTAATTAATTCAATCGAATTGATCAAAACAGGAGAATTCTTTATATGGTTAAAAATCAACAAGGAGGCTATCTTGACAGATAAAAACGTCTTCCTCTGTGCCACATACATTCCCCCCTCAGAGTCACCCTACTTCAATGAAGAGAGTTTCTCCATTCTAGAGGGGGAAATTAGTCACTTTCAGGCCCAAGGCAAAGACCTGAATGCTAGAACAGCAGAAGAACAAGACACTATTAACAGTCATGAGAATAAACACCTACCAGGTAGCAACAACCTTTCCCTCCCCACATACCCCCACAGAAACAACTCTGACAAAGTGAAAAACAAAAACGGAGTACAGCTCGTGAAGCTCTGTCGAACACTGGGTCTGTACATAGTCAATGGTAGGCTGAGAGGGGACTCTTTTGGTAGGTACACCTACTCATCCCTTGGCAGCAGCACTGTAGACTACTTCCTCACCGACCTAAACCCAGAGTCTCTCAGAGCCTTCACAGTCAGCCCCACTAACACCTCTCTCAGACCACAGTAAAATCACAGTGTATCTGAGAAGAGCAAAACCCAACCATGAAGCAATGGTTGGCTAATTTAAAGAAGAATAAGAGCAAACCAGAAATAACAGATAATGAAAAATGGTTTGATAATGATTGCAAAAATCTAAGAAAGTCATTGAGAAATATATCTAATCAAAAACACAGAGAACCAGACAACAAAAATATACACCTTCAATATGGAGAAACACTGAAGCAATACAAACACACCCTAAGAACAAAAAAGGAACAGCACATTAGAAATCAGCTGGATGGAATTGAGGAATCCATAGAATCAAACCACTTCTGGGAGAATTGGAATAAATTAAACAAACCTCATCATGAGGAATTGGCTTTCCAAAATGGGGATATGTGGAGAAATCACTTTGCAAACCTCTACAGCAGTATAACAAAGAGCCCAGAACAAAAAGATATACAAGAAAAATTATAAATCCTTGAATCAGCAGTCAACGACTATCAGAATCCTGTGGATACCTCAATTACAGAAGAAGAATTATTGGAAAAACTGTGCACTCTCCAACCCAAAAAGGCCTGTGGTGCTGATGGTATTTTAAATTAAATTATCAAATATACAGACAACAAATTCAAATTGGCTATACTCAAACTCTTCAACATTATCCTCACTGCAGGTATTTTCCCCGATATTTGGAACCAGGGATTGATCACACAAATCTATTAAAATGGAGACAAATTTGACCCAAATAATTACAGAGGAATTTGCGTTAACAGAAGCTTGGGGAAAATTCTCTGCAGTATTATAAATAGCAGACTACATAATTTCCTTGACGAACACAACGTCCTGAGCAGAAGCCAGATTGGATTTCTAAAAAATTATCGTACAACAGACCACATTTACACCCTCCACACTCTAATTGATAAACAAGTAAACCAAAACAAAGGAAAAATCTACTCGTATTTTGTAGATTTCAAGAAAGCATTTGATTCAATTTGGCACAAAGGTCTTTTTTATAAACTAATAGAAAGTGGTATTGGAGGGAAAACATGTGATTTTATTAAATCAATGTACACTAAAATCAAATGTGCGGTTAAAATTGGCAACAAGCAAACAGACTTCTTCTCTCAGGGAGGGGGAGTGAAACAGGGCTGCCCAATAAGTCCAACACTATTTAACATCTACATTAATGAATTGGCAAAAACATTAGAAGAATCGGCAGCACCTGGTATCACCCTACACAACACTGAAATCAAGTGTCTGCTGTACACAGATGACCTGGTGCTGCTGTCTCCCACTAAAGAGGGGTTACAGCAGCACCTAGATCATCTTCACAGGTTTACCTAAAAAACCCAAATACAATGATATTCCAAAAAAGGTCTGGAAATAAGGATGACAAATATAAATTCTATTTGGACACAGTTCTATTAGAACACCAAAAACTACACATATCTAGGACTAAATATCAGCAACACAGGTAGCTTTCACATTTGCTGTGAATGAGCTGAGAGACAAAGCAAGAAGAGCATTCTATGCCATTAAAAGGAACATCAAAATCGAAATTCCAATTAGAATCTGGCTCAAAATGTTTCAATCAGTTATATAACCAATTGCTCTATATGGCAGTGAAGTGTGGGGTCCAATCTCTAATAATGAATTTACCAAATGGGACAAACATCCAATTGAAATACTGCATGCAGAGTTTTGCAAGACTGTATTGCAAGTGCAAAGAAAAACTCAAAATAAGGCATGTAAGCAGAATTGGGCCAATACCCCCTCCTCATTCAAATAGAAAAAAGAGCCATCAAATTTTACAACCACCTAAAAACAAGTGACCCCAAAACATTCCATCACACAGCTCTACAATGTCAAGAGATGAAACAAGAGATGAAACAAGAGAAGAGTCCCCTCAGCCAGCTGGTTCTGAGGTTCAGTTCACCAACCCAAAACAACCCCATAGAGCCCCAGGACAGCACTCAGAAAATCTGGCCCAACCAAATCATCACAAAACAAAAACAAAAATATATCACCTATTGGAAAGACACCACAAAAAAACAACGTAAACTTCAATGCTATTTGGCTCTTAACAGACAGTACATGGTGGCAGACTATCTGACCACTGTGACTGAGAGAAAACTGAGGAAAACATTGACTATGTACAGACTCAGTGAGCACAGTCTGGCTATAGAGACCGGTCGTCACAAACAAACCTGGCTGCCCAGAGAGGACAGGCTGTGCTCACTCTGCTCCAGGGGAGACGTAGAGACAGAGCTGCATTTCCTATTACACTGTGACAAATACTCAGACCAAAGAGAATATTTCTTTCCCAAAATTATAACTCAATACAAAGAATTTGAAACTATAAAATATGAAGAAAAAATCAAATATTTATTGGGTGAAACGCCAAAATGTGCAATTTTTGCAGCCAAATATGTGTCCTCCTGCCACAACCTGAGGGACAGCCAGTGAAAAGTGCAAAGTAATGTCGATAATATTTCCCATCTTGTTTTGTTTTATTTTTCATACCATGTCATGTGTCTTCTCAGTCATGAGAGAGAGACTGTCATTTCAGTCATGTTGACACTGGTCTACTACCATTGCTTTAATGTATTGTTGTTCTCATTAATATTGTTGTTGTAGTTGTTGTTAATGGTAATCCCATGTCCACTACTACTATTATTATTGCTGTTGGTCCCACCATTTATTTATATATAAATATATTTTTATATATACAGTGCCTTGCGAAAGTATTCGGCCCCCTTGAACTTTGCAACCTTTTGCCACATTTCAGGCTTCAAACATAAAGATATAAAACTGTATTTTTTTGGGAAGAATCAACAACAAGTGGGACACAATCATGAAGTGGAACGACATTTATTGGATATTTCAAACTTTTTTAACAAATCAAAAACTGAAAAATTGGGCGTGCAAAATTATTCAGCCCCTTTAAGTTAATACTTTGTAGCGCCACCTTTTGCTGCGATTACAGCTGTAAGTCGCTTGGGGTATGTCTCTATCAGTTTTGCACATCGAGAGACTGAATTTTTTTCCCATTCCTCCTTGCAAAACAGCTCGAGCTCAGTGAGGTTGGATGGAGAGCATTTGTGAACAGCAGTTTTCAGTTCTTTCCACAGATTCTCGATTGGATTCAGGTCTGGACTTTGACTTGGCCATTCTAACACCTGGATATGTTTATTTTTGAACCATTCCATTGTAGATTTTGCTTTATGTTTTGGATCATTGTCTTGTTGGAAGACAAATCTCCGTCCCAGTCTCAGGTCTTTTGCAGACTCCATCAGGTTTTCTTCCAGAATGGTCCTGTATTTGGCTCCATCCATCTTCCCATCAATTTTAACCATCTTCCCTGTCCCTGCTGAAGAAAAGCAGCCCCAAACCATGATGCTGCCACCACCATGTTTGACAGTGGGGATGGTGTGTTCAGGGTGATGAGCTGTGTTGCTTTTACGCCAAACATAACGTTTTGCATTGTTGCCAAAAAGTTCAATTTTGGTTTCATCTGACCAGAGCACCTTCTTCCACATGTTTGGTGTGTCTCCCAGGTGGCTTGTGGCAAACTTTAAACGACACTTTTTATGGATATCTTTAAGAAATGGCTTTCTTCTTGCCACTCTTCCATAAAGGCCAGATTTGTGCAATATACGACTGATTGTTGTCCTATGGACAGAGTCTCCCACCTCAGCTGTAGATCTCTGCAGTTCATCCAGAGTGATCATGGGCCTCTTGGCTGCATCTCTGATCAGTCTTCTCCTTGTATGAGCTGAAAGTTTAGAGGGACGGCCACGTCTTGGTAGATTTGCAGTGGTCTGATACTCCTTTCATTTCAATATTATCGTTTGCACAGTGCTCCTTGGGATGTTTAAAGCTTGGGAAATCTTTTTGTATCCAAATCCGGCTTTAAACTTCTTCACAACAGTATCTCGGACCTGCCTGGTGTGTTCCTTGTTCTTCATGATGCTCTCTGCGCTTTTAACGGACCTCTGAGACTATCACAGTGCAGGTGCATTTATACGGAGACTTGATTACACACAGGTGGATTGTATTTATCATCATTAGTCATTTAGGTCAACATTGGATCATTCAGAGATCCTCACTGAACTTCTGGAGAGAGTTTGCTGCACTGAAAGTAAAGGGGCTGAATAATTTTGCACGCCCAATTTTTCAGTTTTTGATTTGTTAAAAAAGTTTGAAATATCCAATAAATGTCGTTCCACTTCATGATTGTGTCCCACTTGTTGTTGATTCTTCACAAAAAAATACAGTTTTATATCTTTATGTTTGAAGCCTGAAATGTAGCAAAAGGTCGCAAAGTTCAAGGGGGCCGAATACTTTCGCAAGGCACTGTAAATATATTTTTTCATTTTATTTATATTTTTCGATATGTATACTTTGACAATGTATGTAATAATGAACTTGCCATGTCAATAAAGTCAATTGAATTGAATTTAATTTAATTGAGAGAGAGAGAGAGAGAGAGAGAGGGGGGGGGGGGACATCACGAGAGAGAGAGAGAGAGAGAGAGAGAGAGAGGGGGGGACATCATCAGAGAGAAAGAGAGAGAGTGGGGACACATCATCAGAGAGGAGAGACAGAGAGAGAGAGAGGGGTGACACATCACGAGAGAGAGAGAGAGAGAGAGAGGGGGGGGGGGGGACATCATCAGAGATAGAGAGAGAGAGAGAGAGAGTGGGGACACATCATCAGAGAGAGAAAGACAACTTCAACAGGAGAAAGAGCAGAATCAGGAGAAGAACAGAGCATTAGAGGAGCGGATCAGACTGCTGGTGGAGGAGAGGTTGAGGGGGATGGAGGAGAGGGTGAGGGGGACGGAGGAGAGGTTGAGGGGGACGGCGTGTGACAGAGAACAACCCACTAGAGAGGTGGCCACCCCCACCGAGAAGCCAGCAGAACAGCCCACCTCAGCACCTGACAAAAGTCTCGACACCACAGCAGAACAGTCCACACCAGACCCTGACCATAGAGTCGACATCACAGCAGAACAGACAAATGAAGAACCACAAGCCCAGCGGCTCTCACCCCCTCATAGCACCCCCCCTGTCAGCCACCCTGATAGCTCTTCTGACAACCCCCTCACACCCACTGAGGACAAACACAAGACACAGATTGTACTACTTATGGACTCAAATGGGAAATATATAGAAGAACTAAACTCTGGTGTCCAAACACCCAGCGCGCCCTCGACCTTCTGTCTGAGGACCAACTAGGTTCACCCAGCCACATAATAATACACACAGGCACAAACGACCTGAGAGCACAGCAGGAAAGGGTGGCCACAGCACTGAAGGGAGTGATTGAAAAGGCTTCTTCTACTTTCCCCAATGCACAAGTGGTTATCTCCACCCTGCTACCACGAAAAGACTTCCACCCTGCCACAATACAGCGGGTAAACACAAGTATTTCCCGTGACTGTGCCTCAAAACCAAATGTTTTCCTGGCCCACCACTCCACCCTGGACTTGAACAGCCTCTATGACCAGGTCCACCTCTACAAGGCAGCAGTGCCCACCTTTGCCCGGACTCTAAAGGACATCGCTCTCAAACATATCCCCAACACTTCACACAGGAGCAACAGATCAATAGACACCCCACCCAGACCAGCGAGACACCCTCCCAGACCTGCAGGACCCCCCCCCCCCTGGACCTACACATAGAGGACCCACGCCAAGAGGAATTACATCCAGACCACAGTACACCCAGACACATCCACACCCCCACCCCAACCAATCAACACCCCCCCCCCCACGTCAACCATGCCCACACCCCATTTAGGCCCCCTCAGATCAGACCTATGCCACTCCTGCCCACCCCATGCACCCCACCCCCGCAAAGAGGGCCTCAACATGGAAGCCACACATACGCCCAGGTAGTGAGCGGGCAAACAGTCCCAACCCCCACTCTCACACTCGCCCAAGCCAATGGCATGTACCAGATGCTCAGCAGGCTCTGCTCACACTTACTGGCCTGAGGCCAAACCACGACCAACAACATTGGACACTCTATGGAACAAAAAGCCTTCACTATATCATCCTGGAATATCCAAGGCCTGAGGTCATCTGCCTTTGGCCTAAAGAGCAGAAACCCGGACTTCACCAAAGAAATCGGTAATACAGACATTGTCATCCTGCAAGAGACCTGGTATAGAGGAGACGGACCCACTATTTGCCCTCTAGGTTACAGAGAGCTGGTAGTCCCATCCACCAAACTACCAGGTGTGAAACAGGGAAGGGACTCAGGGGGTATGCTAATTTGGTATAGAGCAGACCTAACTCACTCCATTAAATTAATCAAAACAGGAACATTCTACATGTGGCTAGAAATTCAAAAGGAAATTATCCTAACAGAGAAAAATGTCCTCCTGTGTGCTACCTATATCCCCTCACTAGAATCCCCATATTTTAATGAAGACAGCTTCTCCATCCTGGAGGGGGAAATCAATCATTTCCAGGCCCAGGGACATGTACTAGTCTGTGGCGACCTAAATGCCAGAACCGGACAAGAAACTGACACCCTCAGCACACAGGGGGACAAACACCTGCCTGGAGGTGACAGCATTCCCTCCCACATATGCCCCCCTAGGCACAACTATGACAACATAACCAACAAAAACGGGTCACAACTCCTGCAGCTCTGTCGCACGCTGGGTATGTACATAGTCAACGGTAGGCTTCGAGGGGACTCCTATGGTAGGTACACCTATAGCTCATCTCTTGGCAGTAGTACTGTAGACTACTTTATCACTGACCTCAACCCAGAGTCTCTCAGAGCGTTCACAGTCAGCCCACTGACACCCCTATCAGACCACAGCAAAATCACAGTCTACTTAAACAGAGCAATACTCAATCATGAGGCATCAAAGCCAAAGGAACTGAGTAACATTAAGAAATGCTATAGATGGAAGGAATGCAGTTTGGAAACCTACCAAAAAACAATTAGGCAACAACAAACTCAATCCTTTTTAGACAATTTCCTGGGTAAAACGTTCCACTGTAATAGTGAAGGTGTAAACTTGGCAGTAGAAAATCTTAACAGTATATTTGACCTCTCAGCTTCCCAATCAAATCTAAAAATCTCAAATAGAAAACCGAAGAAAATTAACAATAATGACAAATGGTTTGATGAAGAATGCAAAAAGAAATTGAGAAACCTGTCCAACCAAAAACATAGAGACCCGGAAAACCTGAGTCTACGCCTTCACTATGGTGAATCACTAAAACAATACAGAAATACACTACGGAAAAAGAAGGAACAGCATGTCAGAAATCAGCTCAATGCAATTGAAGAATCCATAGACTCTAACCACTTCTGGGAAAATTGGAAAACACTAAACAAACAACAACACAAAGAATTATCTATCTAAAATGGAGATGTATGGGTAAACCACTTCTCCAATCTTTTTGGCTCTATAACAAAGAATAAAGAGCAAAAACATATACATGATCAAATACAGATCTTAGAATCAACTATTAAAGACTACCAGAACCCACTGGATTCTCCAATTACATTGAATGAGTTACAGGACAAAATAAAAACCCTCCAACCCAAAAAGGCCTGTGGTGTTGATGGTATCCTCAATGAAATGATCAAATATACAGACAACAAATTCCAATTGGCTATACTAAAACTCTTTAACATCATACTTAGCTCTGGCATCTTCCCCAATATTTGGAACCAAGGACTGATCACCCCAATCCACAAAAGTGGAGACAAATTTGACCCCAATAACTACCGTGGAATATGTGTCAACAGTAACCTTGGGAAAATCCTCTGCATTATCATTAACAGCAGACTCGTACATTTCCTCAATGAAAACAATGTACTGAGCAAATGTCAAATTGGCTTTTTACCAAATTACCGTACAACAGACCATGTATTCACCCTGCATACCCTAATTGACAACCAAACAAACCAAAACAAAGGCAAAGTCTTCTCATGCTTTGTTGATTTCAAAAAAGCCTTTGACTCAATTTGGCATGAGGGTCTGCTATACAAACTGATGGAAAGTGGTGTTGGGGGTAAAACATACGACATTATAAAACCCAAGTACACAAACAACAAGTGTGCGGTTAAAATTGGCAAAAAAGACACACATTTCTTCACACAGGGTCGTGGGGTTAGACAGGTATGCAGCTTAAGCCCCACCCTCTTCAACATATATATCAACGAATTGGCGCGGGCACTAGAAAAGTCTGCAGCACCCGGCCTCCCCCTGCTAGAATCCGAAGTCAAATGTCTGCTGTTTGCTGATGATCTGGTGCTTCTGTCACCAACCAAGAAGGGCCTACAGCAGCACCTAGATCTTATGCACAGATTCTGTCAGACCTGGGCCCTGACAGTAAATCTCAGTAAGACCAAAATAATGTGTTCCAAAAAAGGTCCAGTCACCAGGACCACAAATACAAATTCCATCTAGACACTGTTGCCCTAGAACACACAAAAAACTATACATACCTTGGCCTAAACATCAGCGCCACAGGTAACTTCCACAAAGCTGTGAACGATCTGAGAGACAAGGCAAGAAGAGCATTCTATGCCATCAAAAGGAACATACATTTCAACATACCAATTAGGATTTGGCTAAAAATACTTGAATCAGTCATAGAGCCCAATGCCCTTTATGGTTGGGAGGTCTGGGGTCCGCTCATCAACCAAGACTTCACAAAATGGGACAAACACCAAATTGAGACTCTGCACGCAGAATTCTGCAAAAAATCCTCCGTGTACAACGTAGAACACCAAATAATGCATGCAGAGCAGAATTAGACCGATACCCACTAATTATCAAAATCCAGAAAAGAGCCGTTAAATTCTATAACCACCTAAAAGGAAGCGATTCCCAAACCTTCCATAACAAAGCCATCACCTACAGAGAGATTAACCTGGAGAAGAGTCCCCTAAGCAAGCTGGTCCTGGGGCTCTGTTCACAAACACAAACACACCCTACAGAGCCCCAGGACAACAGCACAATTAGACCCAACCAAATCATGAGAAAACAAAAAGATAATTACTTGACACATTGGAAAGAATTAACAAAAAAACAGAGCAAACTAGAATGCTATTTGGCCCTACACAGAGAGTACACAGCGACAGAATACCTGACCACTGTGACTGACACAAAATTAAGGAAAGCTTTGACCATGTACAGACTCAGTGAGCATAGCCTTGCTATTGAGAAAGGCCGCCGTAGGCAGACATGGCTCTCAAGAGAAGACAGGCTATGTGCTCACTGTTCACAAAATGAGGTGGAAACTGAGCTGCACTTCCTAACCTCCTGCCCAATGTATGACCATATTAGAGAGACATATTTCCCTCAGATTTCACAGATCCACAAAGAATTCGAAAACAAATCCAATTTTGAAAAACTCCCATATCTACTGGGTGAAATTCCACAGTGTGCCATCACAGCAGCAAGATTTGTGACCTGTTGCCATGAGAAAAGGGCAACCAGTGAAGAACAAACACCATTGTAAATACAACCCATATTTATGCTTATTTATTTTATCTTGTGTCCTTTAACCATTTGTACATTGTTAAAACACTGTATATATATAATATGACATTTGTAATGTCTTTATTGTTTTGAAACTTCTGTATGTGTAATGTTTACTGTTAATTTTTTAAAATTGTTTTTCACTTTATATATTCACTTTATATATTATCTACCTCACTTGCTTTGACAATGTTAACACATGTTTCCCATGCCAATAAAGCCCTTGAATTGAATTGAATTGAATTGAATTGAATTGAGAGAGACAGAGAGAGAGAGAGGGGGACACACATCACGAGAGAGAGAGAGAGAGAGAGAGAGAGAGAGAGAGAGAGAGAGAGAGAGAGAGAGAGACAACACACCATGAGAGAGAGAGAGGGGGGACACATCATCAGAGAGAGAGAGAGAAAGAGAGGGGGGACATCAAGAGAGAGAGAGAGAGGGGACACATCACGAGAGAGAGAGAGAGAGAGAGAGAGAGGGGACACATGAGAGAGAGAGAGAGAGAGAGAGAGAGAGGACACATGAGAGAGAGAGAGGGGACACATGAGAGAGAGAGAGAGAGGGGTAAATCACAAGAGAGAGGGAGGGGATACATTGTGAGATGACACATTTTGCACACAGGAAAATCCGAAGTGTGCAAGTGAGTTTTGCCCGATCATTGCGTTTGCTAACCAACACCATTCCTCTCCATACACACACGTCTACACAAATATGATTAAACTTATTGCCATCTGTGCAGTCAGTGCACTGACAGTTCTTCCATTACAGAAGCTTATTGGCCCCAAATAAATTATTTCTATGATTGGCCCATCGTCAGTCTTCTGTTTTCCCATTGGAGGCTGTGACAGTCAACACTGCTGAAGTTAGGCCGACACACATGCTCTAACAGCTGGCTGTATGTCTCATCAGGAATGTGCAGAGGATCACAGTGGGCTCAGACTGCCACATCCCCCTACTGATCCTGTGTTCACGCTTTGTTTTCTTTTTAGCCTTTTAGGAAATACGGTTAGCGGCCACGTTTCTAATTCTAACACTTGCATCTACATTTTAGTAATTTAGCAGATTTTCCTAACGAAGCAATTAGGGTGATGTGCCTTGCTCAAGGGCTCATCAACAGAATTCTAACCAGCGTCCTTTTGGTTACTGGCCAAACGCTCTTAACCGCTAGGCTACCTGCTGCCCTTGTGCTGCTGCTAATACTAACCTGTTGTATAGTTGTATGGTTAAAAGATAGCCACCCAGGAAGCGGTGCTAATAGACAAGGTAGCCTGTCTTGACTGTCCACACCTGTGGCCCGAGCTGATCACCATGCTGCAGGAGTCAGTGAAGGATCAGGACAGGCCACAGCAGAACAGGGCTCTGCTCACCTTCCACATCACCAAGACCCTCTCTTCCAAACGACTGTTTTAGGGCGTAAGGACGACTGCCTGCCATTAGATCTCCTTCTCTTTTTACATGGACTTCTCTCACCCCACTTAAAAAATGAGAATTATTCCGAGCCTCGTTAGCTCCTTCCAAGGCAGCAGCTACTATTCCTTGGGCCCAACCACGATTACCAATTACATACAATAAAACAGTACATAACACAACACGTAATTACACACCACTCTTCCATAACATATACAACATAAATAATAGAGCAAAATAGCAGTATTAAAGTGTATGTGTGTAGAGTGCGTGTGTTAGCATGTGTGTGTGTGCCTGTCCGCAATGTTCCATAAGGTGTGCTCCCGCACATTGGCTAACCGGGCTATCTGCATTCTGTCCCACCACCCGCCAACCCCTCTTTTACGCTACTGCTACTCTCTGTTCATCATATATGCATAGTCACTTTAACCATATCTACATGTACATACTACCTCAATCAGTCTGACTAACCGGTGTCTGTATGTAACCTCGCTACTTTTATAGCCTCGCTACTGTATATAGTCTTTTTACTGTTGTTTTATTTCTTTACTTACCTACACACACACACACACACACATACCTTTTTTTTCACACCATTGGTTAGAGCCTGTAAGTAAGCATTTCACTGTAAGGTTTACACCTGTTGTATTCGGCGCAAGTGACAAGTAAACTTTGATTTGATTTGTAGTTTTATCTTTTTTTCAATCTGATTTTACTGCTTGACTGTTACATGATGTGGAATAGAGTTCCATGTAGTCATGGCATGGCTCTACGTAGTACTTTGTGTTTCCCAGAGTCGATGTCCTAACCGACTTGCCAAAACTATAGTTTGTCACGGCCTGATCTGTTTCACCTGTCTTTGTGCTTGTATCCACCCCCCTCCAGGTGTCGCCCATCTTCCCCATTATCTCCTGTGTACTTATACCCGTGTTTTCTGTTTGTCTGTTGCCAGTTTGTCTTGTTTGTCAAGCTTACCAAGGTTCGTCCTGTCAGCTACCTGTCTTTCTCTATTCCTCCTGGTTTTTGACCCTTGCCTGTCCTAAGCCTTGTACCCACCTGCCTAACTACTCTGCTTGTCCCGGACCCTGATCCTGCCTGCCGTCCTTTACCTTTGTCCCACCTATGGATATTTGACCTCTGCCTACCCTGAGCCTGTCTGCCGTTCGGGTACCTTTGTCCCACCTATGGATATTTGACCTCTGCCTACCCTGAGCCTGTCTGCCGTCCTTTACCTTTGTCCCATCTATGGATATTTGACCTCTGCCTACCCTGAGCCTGTCTGCCGTTCGGTACCTTTGTCCCAACTCTGGATATTTGACCTCTGCCTACCCTGAGCCTGTCTGCCGTTCGGTACCTTTGTCCCACCTCTGGATATTTGACCTCTGCCTACCCTGAGCCTGTCTGCCGTCCTTTACCTTTGTCCCACCTATGGATATTTGACCTCTGCCTACCCTGAGCCTGTCTGCCGTTCGGTACCTTTGTCCCACCTCTGGATATTTGACCTCTGCCTACCCTGAGCCTGTCTGCCGTTCGGTACCTTTGTCCCACCTATGGATATTTGACCTCTGCCTACCCTGAGCCTGTCTGCCGTCCTTTACCTTTGTCCCACCTATGGATATTTGACCTCTGCCTACCCTGAGCCTGTCTGCCGTTCGGTACCTTTGTCCCACCTCTGGATATTTGACCTCTGCCTACCCTGAGCCTGTCTGCCGTTCGGTACCTTTGTCCCACCTATGGATATTTGACCTCTGCCTACCCTGATCCTGCCAGCCGTCCTTTACCTTTGTCCTACCTCTGGATATTTGACCTCTGCCTACCCTGAGCCTGTCTGCCGTTCGGTACCTTTGTCCCACCTCTGGATTACTGAACTCTGCCTGTCCCTGACCCTGAGCCTGCCTGCCTGCCTTGACCTGTCATTTGCCTGCCCCTGGTGTTACAATACACATTGTTACTTCACACAATCTGCACTTGGGTCTTACCTTGATTCCTGATAATATAGATTCATGTAGTCACAAAAAAATGTTAAACAAATCAAAGTATATTTTAGATTTTAGATTCTTCAAAGTAGCCACCCTTTGCGTTGATGACAGCTTTGCACACTCTTGGTATTCTCTCAACCAGCTTCACCTGGAATTATTTTCCAACAGTCTTGAAGGAGTTCCCACATATGCTGAGCACTTGTTGGCTGCTTTTCCATCACTCTGCGGTCCAACTCATTCCAAACCATCGCAATTGGGTTGAGGTCAGGTGATTGTGGAGGCCAGGTCATCTGATGCAGCACTATATCACTCTCCTTGGTCAAATAGCCCTTACACAGCCTGGAAGTGTGTTTGGTCATTGTCCTGTTGAAAACAAATGATAGTCCCACTAAGCACAAACCAGATGGGATGGCGTATCTCTGCAGAATGCTGTGGTAGCCATGCTAGTTTCTTGAATTCTAAATGGATATAAAATATACTTTGATTTGTTTAACACTTTTGTGGTTACTACCTGATTCCATATGTGTTATTTCATATTTTTGATGTCTTCACTATTATTCTATAATGTAGAAAATAGTTTAAAAAAAGAACTCTTGAATGAGTAGGTGTGTCCAAACTTTTGACTGGTACTGTATATACTGAAAATATAGTTGTCCATCTCTGCTCCAGAGTATCGCCTGGCTCTTGCGTTGACTCTACAAACCCTCTGACTTTTACACCAGTATGCAATGCAGTGTTTTGGCATTAGGCAACTGGAGCTCCAAATTCATAAATAATTAATCATATCCGAGTGCAATTTCCCTCGTCACGTATCTCACCTCTGTGCTTCGAGGCAGGCCTTCTACCTCTGAATGATTCAAACATGTTAAGGAGTGTGTTTGAGTTGCTAGTCCTCCCTATTTAACCTGCCCTCTGGTAGGGGTTTGGATCAGAAAACTAGTCAGTATCTGGTATGACCACCGTTTGCCTCATGCAGCACGAAACATCTCCTTTGCATAGAGTTGATCAGGCTGTTGATTGTGGCCTGTGGAATGTTGTCCCACTTCTCTTCAATGACTGTGCCAAGCTGCTGGATATTGACGGGAACTGGAACATGCTGTCGTACACATCAATCCAGAGCATCCCAAACAAGCTCAATGGGTGACATGTTTGGTGAGTTCGCAGGCCATGAAAGAACTGGGATATTTTCAGCTTCCAGGAATTGTGTACAGATCCTTGTGACATGGGGCCATGCATTATCATGCTAAAATATGAGGTGATGGCGGCGGATGAATGGCACAACAATGGGCCTCAGGATCTTGTCATGGTATCTCTGTGCATTCAAATTGGCATTGATAAAATGCAATTGTGTTCGTTGTCCGTAGCTTATGCCTGCCCATACCATAACCCCACTACCACCATGGGGCAATGTTCACAACGTTGACATCAGCAAACCACTGGCCCACACAACGCCGTACACGCTGTCTGCCATCTGCCCGGTACAGTTAAAATCAGGATTAAAGCCTCCCGGGTGGCGCAGTGGTTAAGGGCGCTGTACTGCAGCGCCAGCTGTGCCATCAGAGTCCTGGGTTCGCGCCCAGGCTCTGTCGTAACCGGCCGCGACCGGGAGGTCCGTGGGGCGACGCACAATTGGCCTAGCGTCGCCCGGGTTAGGGAGGGCTTGGTCGGTAGGGGTGTCCTTGTCTCATCGCGCACCTGTGGCGGGCTGGGCGCAGTGTACGCTAGCCAAGGTGGCCAGGTGCACGGTGTTTCCTCCGGCGCATTGGTGCGGCTGGCTTCCGGGTTGGATGTGCGCTGTGTTAAAGAAGCAGCGGCTTGGTTGGTTGTGTATCGGAGGACGCATGACTTTCAACCTTCGTCTCTCCCGAGCCCGTACGGGAGTTGTAGCGATGAGACAAGATAGTAGCTACTACAACAATTGGATACTACGAAATTGGGGAGAAAAAGGGGTAAAATTCAAAAAAAAAATTATTAATCCGTGAGGAGAACAGTTCTCCAGCGTGCCAGAGGTCATCGATGGTGAGCATTTGCCCAATGAAGTTGGTTACGATGCCAAACTGCAGTTGGGTCAAGACCCTGGTGAGGACAACGAGCATGCAGATGAGCTTCCCTGAGACAGTTTGTTCAGAAATTCTTTGGTTGTGCAAACCCAGTTTCATCAGCTGTCTGGGTGGCTGGTCTCAGATGATTCCACACGTTAAGAAGCCGGATGTGGAGTTTCAGGGAAGCATGGTTACACATGGTCTGCAGTTGTGAGGCCGATTGGAAGCACTGCCAAATTCTCTAAAACGACGTTGAAGGTGGCTTATGGTAGAGAAATTAGCATTCAATTCTCTGGCAACTGCTCTGTTGGACATTCCTGCATTCAGTATGTCAATTGCACGCTCCCTCAAAACTTGAGACATATCCGGCATTGTGTTTTGTGACAAAACTGCACATTTTAGAGTGACCATTTATTGTCCCCACCTGTGTAATGGTCATGCTGTTTAATAATATTTTTGATATGCCACACCTGTCAGGTGGATGGATTATTTGGGTAAAGGAGAAATACTTGAAAGGGAGAGCTCCTGCAGATCCAAGAATGCCCACATGCAGGAACACCCCAAATTGTGGGCCTCAACGACACACTACTGGGCCCGTGTGGCAAATGGATTATTTGCATATAGGCCTACTGTAGCTCTGATTGGTTATGACGCATCGGTCTGTTTATTAATGGACTCCTTACTATTCAATTCCAATAGGAAATGTACCGTGAGTATACAACACATTAATAACACCTGCTCATTCCATGACTTAGGATGACCAGTTGAATGCAGGTTAAAGCTATGATCCCATATTGACGTCACTTGTTATATGCACTTCAATCAGTGTAGATGAAGGGGAGGAGACTGGTTGAAGAAAGTTTTCTAAGCCTTGAGGCAATTGAGACATGGATTGTGTATGTGTGCCTTTGAACAGGGTATGGTAGTATTTTCCAGGCGCACCGGTTTGTGTCAAGAACTGCAATGTAGCTGGGTTTTTCCACATTCAACAGTGTCTCGCGTGTATCAAGAATGGTCCACCACCTTAAGGACATCAGCCAACTTGACACAGCTGTGGGAAGCATTGGTGTCAACAAGGGCCAGCATCCCTGTGGAACGCTTTCGACACCTTGTAGAGTCCATGCCCAACGAATTAAGGCCGATCTGAGGGCAAAGGGGGAGATGCAACTACTGTATGTGTAAGGTCTTCCTAGTATTTGGTATGCTGAGTGTGTTAAAGTTGTGCGCTACTGGTAAGAAGTCATGTGCAGGAGAGCAGAGAGTTGTGATCAGGCGCAATATATTTGGTATAACCAACTGCGTCAATAAACCTCCAGCCAAAGGCAAAAGTGAACAAGCGCAAAAACACTCACAAAAGTGCAAATTTATGACAATAAACATACTACGGGTCAAACCACGATACCTGGGGAAGCAACCAGTCTGGGGCGTAACACTAACAAGACAAAACAAATGGAACAATAAAAAATGGAGCGGCAATGGCTAGAAGGCCAGTGACGTCGACCGCCGAATGCCGCCCGAACAAGGAGGGGAGCCGACTTCGGTGGAAGTCCTGACAGTACCCCCACCCTTGACCCTCGGCTCCAGCATTGCGCCAACACCGGCCTCGGGGACGACCCGGAGGGTGAGGTTCCGGGCGTTCCGGCCGGTGACACTTCCGCCACCGGAACCCAGCACCTCTCCTCCGGACCGTACCCCTCCCACTCCACGAGGTACTGAAGGCCTTGAATCCAGGATGGGACGGACGGAGTACACCGGGACCCCCTCGATGTCCAGAGGGGGATGAGGAACCTCCCGGACCTCAGACTCCTGGAGCGGACCAACCACCACCGGCCTGAGGAGAGAAACATGGAACGAGGGGTTAATGCGGTAATCGGGGGGAAGCTGTAACCTGTAACACACCTCGTTCACTCTCCTCAGGACTTTGAATGGCCCCACAAACCGCGGACCCAGCTTCCAGCAGGGCAGGCGGAGGGGCAGGTTTTGGGTCGAGAGCCAGACCCGGTCCCCTCACTGCAGTGACAGTCCGCGCTGTTTTTTTGGCGCATTGCGGCCTGCTGGAGGTGAGCATGGGCGGCTTCCCATGTCTCCTCCGCACCTGAACCAGTCGTCCACCGCAGGAGCCTCGGTCTGACTCTGATGCCAGGGCGCCAGGACCGGCTGGTACCCCAATACGCGCTAAAAGGGGGATAGGTTAGTGGAGGAGCGAGTTCTGTGCCATCTCTTCCCAGGGCATGAACGCCGCCCAATTCCTCGGACGGTCATGGCAATAAGACCACAGAAACCTGCCCATATCCTGGTTCACTCTCTCCACCTGCCCATTACTCTCAGGGTGAAAGCCTGAGGTGAGGCTGATCGAGACCCCCAGACGTTCCATGAACGCCCTCCAAACTCTCGAAGTGAACTGGGGACCTCGATCAGACACTATATCCTCAGGCACTCCGTAGTGCCAGAAGACGTGTGTAAACAAGGCCTCCGTAGTCTGTAGGGCCGTAGGGAGACCGGGCAGACAGAGGAGACGACAGGACTTTGAGAAACAATCCACAACGACCAAGATCGTGGTGTTTCCCTGTGAGGGAGGAAGATCGGTCAGAAAATCCTTCAACAGGTGTGACCAAGGCCGTTGTGGAATGGGTAAGGGATGTAGCTTACCTCTAGGCAGGTGTCTAGGAGCCTTAAACTGGGAGCACACTGAGCAGGAGGAAACATAAAACCTCACGTCCTTTGCCAAGGTAAGCCACCAGTGCTTCCCACTCAGACAGCGCACCATCCAGCCGATCCCCGGATGACCAGAGGAGGGTGACGTGTGGGCCCAATAGATCAACTGGTCACGGACAGCAGACGGAACGCTGGAGGGGAGCGGGCTCTGTACGTAACGCCTGCTCAATGTCCGCGTCCAGCTCCCACACAACCGGCGCTACCAGGCAGGAGGCCGTGGGTATGGGAGTCTGATCCATGGGCCGCTCCTCTGTGTCATACAGCCGGGACAGTGCGTCTGCCTTCACATTTTGGGAATCTGCTCTGTAGGACAGGGTGAACACAAAACGGGTAAAAACATGGCACACCTTACCTGACGAGGATTCAGTCTCCTCGCTGCCCGGATGTACTCCAGGTTGCGCTGGTCAGTCCAAATGAGGAAAGGGTGTTTAGCCCCGTCAAGCCAATGTCTCCACGCCTTCAAGGCCTTGACGACAGCCAACAGCTCCCGGTCATAGTTTCGCTCCGCCGGGCTGAGCGCCCTTAGGTGTCCAAAAGCCCTGTCCGCCTCAGCCGACCACTGCAAACGTACAGGACCCCCCTTCAGCAGTGAGGTAATGGGAGCAGCCACCTGGCCAAACCTCGGGATAAATCTCCGGTAGTAATTGGCAAACCCTAAAAACCGCTGCACCTCCTTTACTGTGGTGGGAGTCGGCCAATTAGGCACGGCTGAATTGCGGTCAATTTCCATTTCCACCCCTGATGTGGAAATGCGATACCCTAGGAAGGAGACTGGTGGAAGAACAGGCATTTTTCAGCCTTGACGTACAGGTCATGCTCCAACAGTCGTCCAAGTACCCTGCGCACCAAGGACACATGCTCGGCGCTTGTAGCGGAGTATATCAGAATGTCATCAATATACACCTCTACACCCTACCCGTGCAGGTCCCTGAAAATCTTGTCGACAAAGGATTGGAAAACTGATGGAGCATTCATCAACCCGTACGGCATGACGAGGTACTCATAATGCCCTGACGTGCTACTAAATGCCGTCTTCCACTCGTCTCCCTCCCGGATACGCACCAGGTTGCAAGCTCTCCTGAGATCCAAATTTGTGAAGAAGTGCGTGGCGATGAGAGTGTCGTGTCTTTGGCTATGCCGGATTAAGTGATATGACATGCTGTTCTATAAAAACCTTTCTCTGTAATTAATATGACCTAATTGAGCTAATCATGTAAATGTAATTAACTAGAAAGTCGTGGCACCACAAAATAATATTTATAGAGCAGTTATCGTCCGAATAAACTCTTAAAGACCTAGTAATATTTTACATCAATAGCAGTCAATATTAATCGTCACCTTATTTCAGTCTCATCTGAAAGTTGTAAATTCTTGGTTATCTTCACGAACCCTGGCTAACAAGTTGAATCAACAATACAAAATTGGATTTAATTATTTATTTACTAAATACCTAACTAATCACACAGAATTACATAACCACAGAATGAATCATACCTTGATTACAAATGATGTCATAAAGGAAAACGTTCCTGAACAGATATGACAGCTGGTTACGCAAAGAAAAGGGGGCTGGGTTTGAGTGAAAGAGCGGGAAGACTGGAGAACAAAGGGAGAAGCTATGTCTCTACCGGGCCGTAGGCAGCTACTCTATCGTAAATACAGAATCTTATGCATTCTAAATGACCGCCCATTTGGAAAAGGAAAATGCAATAAATATTTACTCTGAGCTGCGTTTTGGTAGGTTGGTCGTAGATGCTGGTCGTGTTGGCCAACAGATCTTCCTGTCCTCGGAAGAATGTCTCTGGTGGTAAATTGTATGCATTGCAGTAACGTCGTTGTGTGGTAGACGGGATACTCTGTCTGTCCTTTCCCAGTCCACGCTTGGCGGCTGGAGTGAATCAGAGTTCAAAGTTCATACCCCGTTGCCATGCTTATATGCTCATGCTATATTCTGGCTGGTATTGTCGAAATTCAACATATTCGACGTGTCGATCGTCCTCTTCACGTGGGAATTCAATGCTAATTTCGTTAGGTAGCTGAGATTGGCTTTGCTCTGTAGGTGTCACCTGTCCTTCTAACGTCAAGGCCGTCGCCTTAATGTCCCCGGAACAGAAAGTTATATTGTCGTCAAGGCTTTAAATAGGAAGGCAGAGGAGGGCGTGTTTCATAGTTTATAACCAATGTCTCTCCACGTGGGCGGGGCAGTGAGTCGGGCCTAATTCACTCATGAAAACCCAATTCTCACATTTTAGAAGCTAAAATCACATTTCATCCCCTCCCAAATAATTTCATATTCAAACAATTAAATTGCACAACAATTCCATGTGAATCTGATAACTATAATGTGTAGACTTTCCACTGTACCGTTTATGTCATCCTGTCATTGATGAGAATGTCTCAGATGACAACCGAACTGACATCATATTCATTAAGCACCAATGCATATGTTCAACTGGTCGGATTACCAAAATATGGTTCATTTCCCCCCACCTTCTGATGTTCCCCAGAATCTCTGTTTAAACCTCTTACTTCTACCCCCTCCTTTTTTGAAAATTCTGTTAAAAATCGCGCAACTTTTCAGCGTCCTGCTACTCATGCCAGGAATATAGTATATGCATATGATTAGTATGTGTGGATAGAAAACACTCTGAAGTTTATAAAACTGGTTAAATCACGGCTGTGACTATAACAGATCGTGTGTTTCATTGAAAAACGCAAGAAAAACTGCTCTCTGAAAGCAAAAAATAATTTCCATAAGTCACTTCCACCAGTTGTTAAAAGAGAACAGAATTTAATGGGAATCTGCCTGCAATTCATACAAATTCCGCACGATGGCGCCATTGTCCTAATTTTCAATTGAATTAATTGTTGGAAAATCCATCTATATGACCTCCATTTTCCCAGTCTTCACCCGGATGCAGTTGAGGGAGATATCAGATGGCATTGTTTTTGAAGTGAAGACCTATTGAAGAGACATCGCCCTGTAATCATTTTGATAGATTATAAACGTTTACTAATACCTAAAGTTGGATTACAAAAGGATTTCGAAGTGTTTTGTGAAAGTTTATCGTCGACTTTTTTAATTTTAAAAAATTACGCAGCGTTTAAAAACGATGATTTTTTCTGAATGACACAACTTCCATACAAAGCTATTTTGGGTATATATGGACCGATTTAAACGAAAAAAAGACCCAATAGTGATGTTTATGGGGCATATAGGAGTGCCAAGAAAGAAGCTCGTCTAAGGTAATGAATGTTTTATATTTTATTTCTGCGTTTTGGGTAGCGCCGGCTATCGCAAAATCTGTTGTTTACGTGTCGAGCTGGCATTTTGGGGGGTGCATGCTATCAGATAATAGCTTCTGATGCTTTCGCCGAAAAGCATTTTAAAAATCTGACTTGCTGGCTAGGTTCACAACGAGTGTAGCTTTAATTCAATACCCTGCTTGTGAATTTTGATCAAAGATTGAGTTGTAACGAGTACATTTAGCATTTAGCGTAGCGCATTTGCATTTCCAGGGGCATACTTGGGACGTCTGCGTGTCAAGTATTCTCAAGAAGTTAACAAAGGCTATTCAAGAGTCCCTCTGTAGAGTCAAGAGAGAGGGAAGGGAGAAAGGTATTTATGGGGGGGTCATAAACCACAGAATGAATCATACCTTGATTACAAATGATGTCATAAAGGAAAACGTTCCTGAACAGATATGACAGCTGGTTATGCAAAGAAAAGGGGGCTGGGTTTGAGTGAAAGAGCGGGAAGACTGGAGAACACAGGCCAACGTCATGACAAGAGGTAGCAGGTAATTGTCCTTCACTGTGATTTGATTTAGACCGCGGATAGTCAATGCACAGGTGCAGACCTCCCTCCTTCTTCTTCACGAAAAATAAACTTGAGGAGGCAGGTGAAGTGGAGGACCGAATGTACCCCTGATGCAGGGATTCAGAGACATATGTCTCCATAGCCACCGTCTCCATTTGCTACAGGGATACACGTGACTCCTGGGAAGTGTAGCTTCTACCAGGAGATTTATCACACAATCCCCCCGTTGATGGTGTGGTAATTGAGTCGCCTGCTTTTTGGAGAAGGCGAGAGCCAAATCGGCATATTCTGGGGGGATGCGCATGGTGGAGACATGGTCTGTACTTTCCACCATGGTAGCACCAACGGAAACCCCTACACACCTCCCCGAGCACTCTCGCGACCACCCCATGAGAGCCCTCTGTTGCCATGAAATGGTGGGGTCATGACGAGTTAACCAGGGAAGGCCTAGTACCATGGGAAACGCAGGAGAGTCAATGAGAAAGAGACTGATTCTCTCCTCGTGACACCCCTGCGTCACCATGACCAGGAAGATGGTGGCTTCCCTGATTAGCCCGGACCCTAATGGTCGACTATCCAGAGCGTGTACCTGGAAGGGTACTCCTCAAAGTGGTCCAACGCCATATCTCCTTCTCCCCACACAGCGTTTGCCCACTCCAGAGCTCTCACCAAGAGGCACAAGACGAGGGAGGACAATCTCTCTCTTCCCGAGGGAGCTGGGGTTCCTGGCAACCTGCTGCCGTCCTATCATACTCCCTGGGAAGGGAGAGACGCATCCCACTGGGACTGGATACAGGAGGGACGGGTAGAGGTAACCCTGGTTGTGCTGGTCGAGGCGCTGAAGAGACTCCCTGTCTCTCCCAGCGGTCCATGGTCTGGACAACGCGATCCATTGTGGCGCCGAGATGTTGCAGCATAGCCGAGTGTTCCCGGATGTGCTCCTCAACTCCTCTGACCGGGGTACCTGCTCCTGCTGACTCCATGGGTGGTGTGGAATTATGTCAAGGTTGTGCTCTACTGGTAAGAAGTCAGGTGCAGGAGAGCAGAGAGTTGTGTGAGTTGTAATTATGGAATGTAAACCAGGTGTGCAGGAAACAAGACAAAACAAATGGAACAATGAAAAATGGAGCGGCGATGGCTAGAAGGCCGGTGACATCGACTGCCGAACGCCACCCGAACAAGTAGAGGAGCCGACTTCGGCGGAAGTTGTGACAGAGTATAAGTTTTGTGGATATGAAAAAAACATTCTACTTGCACTGTGAGAAATTAATGCATATTTGGATTAGGCCCCTAGTTGAATCAAGGATACAATTCTTTCTCTGAAAGAAACATTTAATTAACTCCACATTCATGACTTCAAACTTGTTTTTCCTCTCACAGCGTGAGCAAATACTATTTATTAGTCTTATTCTGGAAACCTTGATAGCAGTTATTGCATTTGGGCCAATGGTTCTCAATCGGTATGGACACTTGGACAGAATAATCAAGCTCGTGGGATTTCAATTATTCTTTAGGATGAGGTGTTATTGGTCTGGAAACAACCGTATTGAATCTTTTATGAGAAAATGTAATTTGCTGAGGCCTATTTCTTGTGCACAGACGTATTCAGCAGCAGCCTAATACTCTGTCTCTTTGATGGCGCTGCAGGCAATGATGCTAGAGCAATGATATTCAAATTCGGGGTCACGACACCTAGTGGGAATTGCAGTGCGACAATATACAAATATAAAAACGTTTTTGAGAAAGATAATTTGAAAAGTAAAATGTTATTGAGTAAATCAATGTATTGGTTCTCTTAATTTTGATAAGAAATGAAATTAAGTTTATTTGTTGATGCGAAAATCAAATTTTACCAATTTGTAAGGTTGTGTCATTAGATGTGGCTTACGGTCTGGTCGCCATAATTTCTCGGCCAAAATAAAGGGGTCCCCATTGAGCTAGAGCGATGTCTTTTGTTTATGACGAGCAATAGAATACCCATATCCTGTAGGGGGTCGTTCCAGAAACAGGAAGCCTGCGGAGGAAATGAGCTCCACTTTGCTTCGATGGCGTCGGTTGGTTTTGAAGAGAATAATAGGCTATAGTGAGAGCCTTTTTTAAAATGTTGTATGCAAATGGGGGAAATTGTTTGGGGTTATTGCAATTTGTTTTGCAGTCATATCCTGGCTCATTGAAATACACGCACGCACACACTCAATCGTTCTCTTTTTCTCCTAGCGCTCTCTCTTGCCTCGCTAACCCTCCCTCTGTATCTCAGTTCACATTTTCTGAGTCAGTCTGAATAGTAATTTCTCTGTTCAGCTATTTTCTGGTTACTTTCCATTGTTCCAAAAAGGGCAGACAGTATTCTTTCCCTAGTTGATAGATAGTCCCTCTCTCTGATGTTTTCATAAACCAGCAACAATCTGAAAATAGATTAACTACGCACATTCTGACGTTGCATTATAGCTGGACAAAATAATAATGACACAGACCTGTATTTTCAAATGGCACACTATGGTGTCCACAGAATGAGTTCAGAACATGCTTTACAGTTGACTGCTTGATCCCAATGTCTTTGGTCTATCAATCTTAGAAGGGGGTGCTTGTACTTTATAGTTAGGGGACGTCAGTCAAATTCATATGTCAAATACTTCCAAATATGCCATATATTTAATTGGGTCTAAAATACAGTACAGGTGCTTTACTATGTAAACCAACCAAGGAAAGGCTGCTTTATTGGTTTAAATCACACAATAAGTGGTTTTACATAATAATATGAATCATGGATTGGATTTATTCATTTAACTCTTCTTCAGGGGCTTCATGAGTGGGTTAGATGTTTATACAAGTGTGTTATGCCACTTTTCCACGTGCTCATAATCTGCCATGTCAGGTTTAGTAGTCCGTGCCTGAACTATGTTTCCTGAATGGCTATCCCCTTCAGAAAGAAGGCTGCAAAATTCCAGTAATTTTTCCAAAATTACTATTTTCTACATTGTAGAATAATAGTGAAGACATCAAAACTTTGAAAGAACACCTATGGAATCATGTAGTAACCAAAAAAGTATTCAAGTAGCCACCCTTTGCATTCTCTCATCCAGCTTCATGAGGTAGTCACCTGGAATGCATTTTAGTTAACAAGTGTGCCTTCTTAAAAGTACATTTGTGGAATTTGTTTCCTTCTTTATGCGTTTGAGCCAATCATTTGTGTTGTGACAAGGTGTAAGGGATTTCCTCCTCTTCTTCCGAAGAGGAGAGGCGAAAAGGATCGGAGGACCAATATGCGGCGTGGTAAGTGTACATGGTTCCTTTTAATACGAAAATGTACACATGTACAACTGAATACAAAAACAATAAACGTGGAATGAATGAAACCCAAAACAGTAACGTGTGGTGAAAAACACAGACACGGAAACAAACACCCACAAACACACAGTGAAACCCAGGCTACCTAAGTATGATTCTCAATCAGAGACAACTAATGACACTTGGCTCTGATTGAGAACCATACTGGGCCGAAACATAGAAATACCCAAATCATAGAAAAACAAACATAGACTGCCCACCCCAACTCACGCCCTGACCATACTAAATAATGACAAAACAAAGGAAATAAAGGTCAGAACGTGACACAAGGTAGGAGGGGTATACAGAAGATAGCCCTATTTGGTAAAAGACCAAGTCCATATTATGGCATGAACAGCTCAAATAAGCAAAGAGAAACAACAGTCCATCATTACTTTAAGACATGAAGGTCAGTCAATCTGGAAAATGTCAAGAACTTTAAAAGTTTCTTTAAGTGCAGTCACAAAAACCAACAGGCGCTATGATGAAACTGGCTCTCATGAGGACCGCCACAGGAATGGAAGACCCAGGGTTACCTCTGTGGCAGAGGAAACGTTCATTAGTTACCAGCCTCAGAAATTGCAGCCCAAATAAATGCTTCACAGAGTTAGAGTAACAGACACATCTCAACATCAACTGTTCAGAGGAGACTGTGTGAATCAGACCTTCATGGTCATTGATGCGAAGAAACCACTACTAAAGGACGCCATTAAGAAGAAGAGAATTGCTTGGGCCAAGAAACACGAGCAATGGACATTAGACCGGGGGAAATTTGTCCATTAGTCTGGAGTCTAAATTGGAGATTTTTGTTTCCAACCGCCGTGTCTTTGTGAGATGCAGTGTGGGTGAATGGATGATCTCCACATGTGTATTTCCCACCGTAAAGCATGGAGGAGGAGGTGTTATGGTGTGGGGCTATTTTGCTGGTGACACTGTCTGATTTATTTAGAATTCAAGGCACATCTGTGTTATTTCATAGTTTTGATATCTTCACTATTATTCTACAATGTTGAAAATAGTAGAAATAAAGAAAAACCCTTGAATGAGTCGGTGTGTCCAAACTTTTGACGGGTAGTGTATGTTAAAATGCTCAATGCGTGTACAAAATATTAGGAGCATCTGGTCCAGGTGAATCCAGGTGAAAGCCATGATCCCTTATTGAAGTCACCTTTTAAATCCACTTCAATCCTGTGTAGATGAGGGAGAGAGAACTGCAGAGGGAAATGCTTGTACGTCAGGTTGGATGAATGGAATGAAGGAATGAGAAAAAAATCATATACTTTGAAAGTGTGAAATGGATTTATGTTTTATAGACATTAAAGTGGCAATCAGCAGGTGAAAGAATATATAAAAAGTATAAGGGCACAAGGCGAGACCCAGATGCAGACACAGGAGGCAGATGGTTGAGCTCTGATATTTGTTATAGCAAAAGGGGGAGGCAAAAGGCAGGTCGGGTACAGGCGAGAGTTCATAACCAGGTCAGAGTCCAAATAATGCACGACGATAGGCAGGCTCGAGGTCAGGGCAGGCAGGGGTTCAGTAACCAGGTGAGAGTCCAAATGGTACAAGGCGATAGACAGGCTCGAGGTCAAGGCAGGCAGGGGTTCAGTAACCAGGTGAGAGTCCAAATGGTACAAGGCGATAGACAGGCTCGAGGTCAAGGCAGGCAGGGGTTCAGTAACCAGGTGAGAGTCCAAATGGTACAAGGCGATAGACAGGCTCGAGGTCAGGGCAGGCAGGGGTTCAGTAACCAGGTGAGAGTCCAAATGGTACAAGGCGATAGACAGGCTCGAGGTCAGGGCAGACAGGGGTTCAGAAACCAGGTGAGAGTCCAAATGGTACAAGGCGATAGACAGGCAGAGTGGTCAGGCAGGTGGGCTCAGAGTCAGGACAGGCAAGGGTCAAAACCAGGAGGGTGTGAAAAGAGAGACTGGAAAAAGCAGGAGCTGAGACAAAAACGCTGGTTGACTTGTCAAACAAGACTAACTGGCACAGAGAGACAGGAAACACAGTTATAAATACACCGGGGATAATAAGCGATACCTGGTGAAACATCTGTGCGTGACAATAACAAAGCATACTCCCTGCCCTTTTCTGTAAAACGTTGAAGTATGAGGCTGGGGAAATGTAACCACACTCAAATTCATAGACAGACCGATGGATGCAAGGACTGACCATCCATGATATAAAAATGATATGTTTTGAGGCTACAGTGGGGTCCAGAATTATTGATACCTTGATAAAGATCAGCAGAACTGAGTGTAAATCATATTTTTTTATACTTACTTAACTAGGCAAGTCAGTTGAGAACAAATACTTATATACAATGATGGCTTAACCCAGCCAAACCGTATCCCTGGCGACGCTGTGCATATTGTCCGCCGCTCTATGGGACTCCCAATCACAGCCAGTTGTGATACAGCCTGGAATTTAACCAGGGTCTGTAGTGACACCTTAGTACTGAGATGCAGTGCCTTGGACCATTGCGCCACTCGGGAGCTCCACGTGATTGGAGCAAATACTAATACAACTGCTCAGAGAAAGAGTCATATTTTTTCTCCAAAATTATTGACACCTGTTTTGAACTATTGACACCCGTTTTGAATTTACATTTCACATTTTAGTAATTTAGGATACATTCTTATCCAGAGTGACTTACATTATTGCATTCATCTTAAGATAGCTGGATGAGAAAATATAGCTCAGTGTTTGAATTATCTATTTCACATTCATTTTTGCTCATATTTAATCAAGGGTGTCAATCATTTCGGATCCCACTGTACAGAATATAGTGTTTGTTCACATTTAACTTGTTTACAAACATTGGTGTAAAACAAGTGTATAATTTGCGTTCTGACGGGGTATGACAGTAGAACTAATCTCATGAGGCATTTAGAATCAAAGGGTACATATCATTAATTTATAATTCCAAACATGTAGCAACTGCAGATTGTACCTTTAAAAGCCTTGCACAATTTCCATCAAGCCTGTAATTACAGTTCTGACTGTGTGTGATGGGTGTTTTTGTGGCACCTTCATTTCAAAACTAAATGACTTTGGCATTCAGCAATCTCAAATTGCGTTTTCACATTGTAAGCCTTTTGTCGATAATCCTTCGACGGTGTGACAGGGAATTGATGCATCTCACCGGAAACATATAAATTCCCAGTAACGATTAGTCCAGCCAGGTTCTCTTCTTTTCTTGCATACACACACACTAACTTACTGCTTGATTGTTCATTAGCAGCTGTGTGCCGGTGCCCACATTTTACTGGCATGATTGATAACATACAGTTAGGGGCAGGTTGGGTGAAGACATCCATTTGTCTATGTTTCTGCCAACACAAAAAGAAGGAAAGAAAGAAAGGTAGGGAGGGAGGGAGGGACTGAAAGATAGGGTCAGGGAGGGAGGGAGGGAGGAGAGACTGAAAGAGAGGGTCAGGGAGGGAGGGAGGGACTGAAAGAGAGGGTCAGGGAGGGAGGGAGGGAGGGAGGAGAGACAGAAAGAGAGGGTCAGGGAGGGAGGGAGGGAGGAGAGACTGAAAGAGAGGGTCAGGGAGGGAGGGAGGGAGGGAGGGAGGGACAGAAAGAGAGGGTCAGGGAGGGAGGGAGGGAGGGAGGGAGGGAGAGACTGAAAGAGAGGGTCAGGGAGTGAGGGAGTGAGGGACTGAAAGAGAGGGTCAGGGAGTGAGGGAGGGAGAGACAGAAAGAGAGGGTCTGTGAGGGAGGGAGGGAGGGAGAGACTGAAAGAGAGGGTCAGGGAGGGAGGAGAGACAGAAAGAGAGGGTCAGGGAGGGAGGAAGGGAGGAAGGGACTGAAAGAGAGGGTCAGGGAGGGAGGGAGGGAGGGAGAGACTGAAAGAGAGGGTCAGGGAGGGAGGGAGGGAGGGACTGAAAGAGAGTGTCAGTTAGGGACAGGGAATTGATGCATCTCACCGGAAACATATAAATTCCCAGTAACGATTAGTCCAGCCAGGTTCTCTTCTTTTCTTGCATACACACACACTAACTTACTGCTTGATTGTTCATTAGCAGCTGTGTGCCGGTGCCCACATTTTACTGGCATGATTGATAACATACAGTTAGGGGCAGGTTGGGTGAAGACATCCATTTGTCTATGTTTCTGCCAACACAAAAATAAGGAAAGAAAGAAAGGGAGGGAGGGAGGGAGTGAAAGAGAGGGTCAGGGAGGGAGAGAGGGAGGAGAGACTGAAAGAGAGGGTCAGGGAGGGAGGGAGGGACTGAAAGAGAGGGTCAGGGAGGGAGGGAGGGAGGGAGGAGAGACAGAAAGAGAGGGTCAGGGAGGGAGGGAGGGAGGAGAGACTGAAAGAGAGGGTCAGGGAGGGAGGGAGGGAGGGAGGGAGGGAGGGAGGGAGGGAGGGAGGGAGGGAGGGAGGGAGGGACGGAAAGAGAGGGTCAGGGAGGGAGGGAGGGAGGGAGGGAGAGACTGAAAGAGAGGGTCAGGGAGTGAGGGAGTGAGGGACTGAAAGAGAGGGTCAGGGAGTGAGGGAGGGAGAGACAGAAAGAGAGGGTCTGTGAGGGAGGGAGGGAGGGAGAGACTGAAAGAGAGGGTCAGGGAGGGAGGGAGGAGAGACAGAAAGAGAGGGTCAGGGAGGGAGGAAGGGAGGAAGGGACTGAAAGAGAGGGTCAGGGAGGGAGGGAGGGAGAGGTTGGGTGAAGACATCCATTTGTCTATGTTTCTGCCAACACAAAAAGAAGGAAAGAAAGAAAGGTAGGGAGGGAGGGAGGGACTGAAAGATAGGGTCAGGGAGGGAGGGAGGGAGGAGAGACTGAAAGAGAGGGTCAGGGAGGGAGGGAGGGACTGAAAGAGAGGGTCAGGGAGGGAGGGAGGGAGGGAGGGAGGGAGGGAGGGAGGGAGGGAGGAGAGACAGAAAGAGAGGGTCAGGGAGGGAGGGAGGGAGGAGAGACTGAAAGAGAGGGTCAGGGAGGGAGGGAGGGAGGGAGGGAGGGACTGAAAGAGAGGGTCAGGGAGGGAGGGAGGGAGGGAGGGAGGGAGAGACTGAAAGAGAGGGTCAGGGAGTGAGGGAGTGAGGGACTGAAAGAGAGGGTCAGGGAGTGAGGGAGGGAGAGACAGAAAGAGAGGGTCTGTGAGGGAGGGAGGGAGGGAGAGACTGAAAGAGAGGGTCAGGGAGGGAGGAGAGACAGAAAGAGAGGGTCAGGGAGGGAGGAAGGGAGGAAGGGACTGAAAGAGAGGGTCAGGGAGGGAGGGAGGGAGGGAGAGACTGAAAGAGAGGGTCAGGGAGGGAGGGAGGGAGGGACTGAAAGAGAGGGTCAGGGAGGGACAGGGAATTGATGCATCTCACCGGAAACATATAAATTCCCAGTAACGATTAGTCCAGCCAGGTTCTCTTCTTTTCTTGCATACACACACACTAACTTACTGCTTGATTGTTCATTAGCAGCTGTGTGCCGGTGCCCACATTTTACTGGCATGATTGATAACATACAGTTAGGGGCAGGTTGGGTGAAGACATCCATTTGTCTATGTTTCTGCCAACACAAAAATAAGGAAAGAAAGAAAGGGAGGGAGGGAGGGACTGAAAGAGAGGGTCAGGGAGGGAGAGAGGGAGGAGAGACTGAAAGAGAGGGTCAGGGAGGGAGGGAGGGACTGAAAGAGAGGGTCAGGGAGGGAGGGAGGGAGGGAGGAGAGACAGAAAGAGAGGGTCAGGGAGGGAGGGAGGGAGGAGAGACTGAAAGAGAGGGTCAGGGAGGGAGGGAGGGAGGGAGGGAGGGAGGGAGGGAGGGAGGGAGGGAGGGAGGGAGGGAGGGAGGGAGGGAGGGACGGAAAGAGAGGGTCAGGGAGGGAGGGAGGGAGGGAGGGAGAGACTGAAAGAGAGGGTCAGGGAGTGAGGGAGTGAGGGACTGAAAGAGAGGGTCAGGGAGTGAGGGAGGGAGAGACAGAAAGAGAGGGTCTGTGAGGGAGGGAGGGAGGGAGAGACTGAAAGAGAGGGTCAGGGAGGGAGGGAGGAGAGACAGAAAGAGAGGGTCAGGGAGGGAGGAAGGGAGGAAGGGACTGAAAGAGAGGGTCAGGGAGGGAGGGAGGGAGAGACTGAAAGAGAGGGTCAGGGAGGGAGGGAGGGACTGAAAGAGAGGGTCAGGGAGGGAGGGAGGGAGGAGAGACTGAAAGAGAGGGTCAGGGAGGGAGGGAGGGAGGGAGAGAGGGACTGAAAGAGAGGGTCAGGGAGGGAGGGAGGGAGGGAGGGAGGGAGGGACTGAAAGAGAGGGTCAGGGAGGGAGGGAGGGAGGGAGGAGAGACTGAAAGAGAGGGTCAGGGAGGGAGGGAGGGAGGGAGGAGAGACAGAAAGAGAGGGTCAGGGAGGGAGGGAGGGAGGAGAGACTGAAAGAGAGGGTCAGGGAGGGAGGGTGGGAGGGAGGGAGGGAGGGAGGGAGGGAGGGAGGGAGGAGTGACTGAAAGAGAGGGTCAGGGAGGGAGGGAGGGAGGGAGGGAGGGAGGGAGGGAGGGAGGGAGGAGAGACTGAAAGAGAGGGTCAGGGAGGGAGGGAGGGAGGGAGGGAGGGAGGGAGGGAGGGAGGGAGGGACTGAAAGAGAGGGTCAGGGAGGGAGGGAGGGAGGGAGGGATGAGAGACTGAAAGAGAGGGTCAGGGAGGGAGGGAGGAAGGGACTGAAAGAGAGGG